>NW_028301317.1:0-133978 GCF_061612785.1 Hesperophylax consimilis | reverse complement strand
GACGGACCTCTCACACTTCTGTCGTATTGTCCTCTGAAGTCAGCTAAGAAGAAAGTTGTAATCATGCTGTCCACCATGCATGACAGCCCTGACAAGGATAACGAAGTGTACCTTCCAGAAATAATACATTTCTATAATAAAACCAAATGCGGGGTGGATGTGTTCGACCAACTTTGTAAGAAGTACTCGAAGTCCAGGAAGATCAAAAGGTGGCCCATGTGTCTCTTCTACGGGTCGCTAAATGCCGTTAGTGTCAACTCTTGGGTCTTATTCAAGCTGTAAACTAACATTGATAAAGAGAAAATAACCAAGCGGCGTGAATTTCTTAAGAGTTTGTCAATGGCACTCATAAAGCCTCATATGAGAGCAAAATTACAATAGCCAAGTTTACCCCGGGATATCAGAGAAACTATACGTGCAGTCTTGAATATTCATAGTGAAGATCATAGGCCGTTCCCAGATAATCACAAACCTGGTCGCTGCTGCTTTTGTCCGCGCACAAAGGACAGAAAATCTCGATCTGTCTGTAACACTTGTCGCCGCCATATTTGTGTTGACCATCAATACAAAATCTGTCCTTCATGTGACGAAAAAACGGTCTATTAGTTTTTATTAATAAATTTTAATGTCTTTTCTTATTACTTTGCCATAATAAAAATAATATTTTTAAAAATATCAAAGACTTTTATTTTATTAATTTTTTTTGCGCGGGGTACTTCAGTACCCCGTGGTAGGAATAATTACATTCCCAGAGTGGTAGGGTTTAAGAGTTAAACAGTGAAAATACCAGAAAAACCTTATAAGAGCGTTAAATCGTCGTAAAACAGTGAAAATACCAGAACAACCTTATAAGAGCGTTAAATCGTCTAAAAACGCTGTAAAATATAGAAAAACCATTAAAAAGTGTTAAATCGTCGTATTACACTAAAAATCATTGAAAAACACTTAAAATTTGTCAAACCGTCGTAAAACAGTGAAAATTTCAGATAAACCTTACAAGAGCGTTTTATCGTCGTAAAACAGTGAAAATACCAGAAAAACCTTATAAGAGCGTTAAATCGTCGTTAAACAGTTAAAATACCAGAAAAACCTTATAAGAGCGTTAAATCGTCGTAAAACAGTGAAAATACCAGAAAAACCTTATAAGAGCGTTAATTTGTCTTAAAACGCTGTAAAATATAGAAAAACCATTAAAAAGTGTTAAATCGTCGTATTAAACTAAAAATCGTTGAAAAACACTTAAAATTTGTCAAACCGTCGTAAAACAGTGAAAATTTCAGATAAACCTTACAAGAGCGTTTTATCGTCGTAAAACAGTGAAAATACCAGAAAAACCTTATAAGAGCGTTAAATCGTCGTTAAACAGTTAAAATACCAGAAAAACCTTATAAGAGCGTTAAATCGTCGTAAAACAGTGAAAATACCAGAAAAACCTTATAAGAGCGTTAATTTGTCTTAAAACGCTGTAAAATATAGAAAAACCATTAAAAAGTGTTAAATCGTCGTATTAAACTAAAAATCGTTGAAAAACCCTTAATATTGGTCAAATCGACGTAAAACAGTTAAAATACCAGAAAAACCTTATAAGAGCGTTTAATCGTCGTAAAACAGTGAAAATACCAGAAAAACCTTATAAGAGCGTTAAATCGACGTAAAACAGTTAAAATACCAGAAAAACCTTATAAGAGCGTTTAATCGTCGTAAAACAGTGAAAATACCAGAAAAACCTTATAAGAGCGTCAAATCGTCGTAAAACAGTGTAAATACCAGAAAAACCTTATAAGAGCGTCAAATCGTCGTTAAACAGTGAAAATACCAGAGAATCCTTATAAGAGCGTTAAATCGTCGAAAAACAGTGAAAATACCAGAAAAACCTTATAAGAGCGTCAAATCGTCGTAAAACAGTGGAAATACCAGAAAAACCTTATAAGAGCGTTAAATCGTCCTCAAACGCTGTAAAATATAGAAAAACCATTAAAAAGTGTTTGATCGTCGTATTTCACTGAAAATCATTAAAAAACTCTTACAATTTGTCACATTGTCGCAAAACAGTGAAAATACCACAAAAACCTTATACGAGCGTTTAATCGTCGTGAAACAGTGAAAATACCAGAAAAACCTAAGAAGAGCGTCAAATCGTCGTAAAACAGTGAAAATACCAGAAAAACCTTATAAGAGCGTTAAATCGTCTTAAACAGTGTAAATACCAGAAAAACCTAAGAAGAGCGTCAAATCGTCGTAAAACAGTTAAAATACCAGAAAAACCTTATAAGAGCGTTAAATCATCTTAAAACGCTGTAAAATATAGAAAAACCCTTAAAAAGTGATAAATCGTCGTATTATACTAATAATCATTGAAAAACCCTAAGCATTTCTCAAATCGTCAAAAAACAGTGAAAATACCAGAAAAACCTAATAAGAGCGTTAAATCGTCCTCAAACGCTGTAAAATATAGAAAAACCATTAAAAAGTGTTATATCGTCGTATTACACTAAAAATCATTGAAAAACCCTTCAAATTTGTCAAATCGTCGTTAAACAGTGAAAATACCAGAAAAACCTTATAAGAGCGTTAAATCGTCGTAAAACAGTGAAAATACCAGAACAACCTTATAAGAGCGTTAAATCGTCTAAAAACGCTGTAAAATATAGAAAAACCATTAAAAAGTGTTAAATCGTCGTATTACACTAAAAATCATTGAAAAACACTTAAAATTTGTCAAACCGTCGTAAAACAGTGAAAATTTCAGATAAACCTTACAAGAGCGTTTTATCGTCGTAAAACAGTGAAAATACCAGAAAAACCTTATAAGAGCGTTAAATCGTCGTTAAACAGTTAAAATACCAGAAAAACCTTATAAGAGCGTTAAATCGTCGTAAAACAGTGAAAATACCAGAAAAACCTTATAAGAGCGTTAATTTGTCTTAAAACGCTGTAAAATATAGAAAAACCATTAAAAAGTGTTAAATCGTCGTATTAAACTAAAAATCGTTGAAAAACCCTTAATATTGGTCAAATCGACGTAAAACAGTTAAAATACCAGAAAAACCTTATAAGAGCGTTTAATCGTCGTAAAACAGTGAAAATACCAGAAAAACCTTATAAGAGCGTTAAATCGACGTAAAACAGTTAAAATACCAGAAAAACCTTATAAGAGCGTTTAATCGTCGTAAAACAGTGAAAATACCAGAAAAACCTTATAAGAGCGTCAAATCGTCGTAAAACAGTGTAAATACCAGAAAAACCTTATAAGAGCGTCAAATCGTCGTTAAACAGTGAAAATACCAGAGAATCCTTATAAGAGCGTTAAATCGTCGAAAAACAGTGAAAATACCAGAAAAACCTTATAAGAGCGTCAAATCGTCGTAAAACAGTGTAAATACCAGAAAAACCTTATAAGAGCGTTAAATCGTCCTCAAACGCTGTAAAATATAGAAAAACCATTTAAAAGTGTTTGATCGTCGTATTTCACTGAAAATCATTAAAAAACTCTTACAATTTGTCACATTGTCGCAAAACAGTGAAAATACCACAAAAACCTTATACGAGCGTTTAATCGTCGTGAAACAGTGAAAATACCAGAAAAACCTAAGAAGAGCGTCAAATCGTCGTAAAACAGTGAAAATACCAGAAAAACCTTATAAGAGCGTTAAATCGTCTTAAACAGTGTAAATACCAGAAAAACCTAAGAAGAGCGTCAAATCGTCGTAAAACAGTTAAAATACCAGAAAAACCTTATAAGAGCGTTAAATCATCTTAAAACGCTGTAAAATATAGAAAAACCCTTAAAAAGTGATAAATCGTCGTATTATACTAATAATCATTGAAAAACCCTAAGCATTTCTCAAATCGTCAAAAAACAGTGAAAATACCAGAAAAACCTAATAAGAGCGTTAAATCGTCCTCAAACGCTGTAAAATATAGAAAAACCATTAAAAAGTGTTATATCGTCGTATTACACTAAAAATCATTGAAAAACCCTTCAAATTTGTCAAATCGTCGTTAAACAGTGAAAATACCAGAAAAACCTTATAAGAGCGTTAAATCGTCGTAAAACAGTGAAAATACCAGAACAACCTTATAAGAGCGTTAAATCGTCTAAAAACGCTGTAAAATATAGAAAAACCATTAAAAAGTGTTAAATCGTCGTATTACACTAAAAATCATTGAAAAACACTTAAAATTTGTCAAACCGTCGTAAAACAGTGAAAATTTCAGATAAACCTTACAAGAGCGTTTTATCGTCGTAAAACAGTGAAAATACCAGAAAAACCTTATAAGAGCGTTAAATCGTCGTTAAACAGTTAAAATACCAGAAAAACCTTATAAGAGCGTTAAATCGTCGTAAAACAGTGAAAATACCAGAAAAACCTTATAAGAGCGTTAATTTGTCTTAAAACGCTGCAAAATATAGAAAAACCATTAAAAAGTGTTAAATCGTCGTATTAAACTAAAAATCGTTGAAAAACCCTTAATATTGGTCAAATCGACGTAAAACAGTTAAAATACCAGAAAAACCTTATAAGAGCGTTTAATCGTCGTAAAACAGTGAAAATACCAGAAAAACCTTATAAGAGCGTCAAATCGTCGTAAAACAGTGTAAAAACCAGAAAAACCTTATAAGAGCGATAAATCGTCGTAAAACAGTGAAAATACCAGAAAAACCTTATAAGAGCGTTAAATCGTCGTAAAACAGTGTAAATACCAGAAAAACCTTATAAGAGCGTCAAGTCGTCGTTAAACAGTGAAAATACCAGAAAAACCTTATAAGAGCGTTAAATCGACGTAAAACAGTTAAAATACCAGAAAAACCTTATAAGAGCGTTAAATCATCTTAAAACGCTGTAAAATATAGAAAAACCATTAAAAAGTGATAAATCGTCGTATTGCACTAATAATCATTGAAAAACCCTAAAAATTTGTCAAATCGTCGTAAAACAGTGAAAATACCAGAAAAACCTTATAAGAGCGTTAAATCATCTTAAAACGCTGTAAAATATAGAAAAACCATTAAAAAGTGATAAATCGTCGTATTACACTAATAATCATTGAAAAACCATAAAAATTTGTCAAATCGTCGTAAAACAGTGAAAATACCAGATAAACCTTATAAGAGCGTTAAATCTTCTTGAAACACTGTAAAATATAGAAAAACCATTAAAAAGTTTTAAATCGTCGTATTACACTAAAAATCATTGAAAAACCCTAAAAAATTGTCAAATCGTCGTAAAACAGTGAAAATGCCAGAAAAACCTTATAAGAGCGTTAAATCGTCGTTAAACAGTTAAAATACCAGAAAAACCTTATAAGAGCGTTAAATCGTCGTAAAACAGTGAAAATACCAGAAAAACCTTATAAGAGCGTTAATTTGTCTTAAAACGCTGTAAAATATAGAAAAACCATTAAAAAGTGTTAAATCGTCGTATTAAACTAAAAATCGTTGAAAAACCCTTAATATTGGTCAAATCGACGTAAAACAGTTAAAATACCAGAAAAACCTTATAAGAGCGTTTAATCGTCGTAAAACAGTGAAAATACCAGAAAAACCTTATAAGAGCGTTAAATCGACGTAAAACAGTTAAAATACCAGAAAAACCTTATAAGAGCGTTTAATCGTCGTAAAACAGTGAAAATACCAGAAAAACCTTACAAGAGCGTTTTATCGTCGTAAAACAGTGAAAATACCAGAAAAACCTTATAAGAGCGTTAAATCGTCGTTAAACAGTTTAAATACCAGAAAAACCTTATAAGAGCGTTAAATCGTCGTAAAACAGTGAAAATACCAGAAAAACCTTATAAGAGCGTTAATTTGTCTTAAAACGCTGTAAAATATAGAAAAACCATTAAAAAGTGTTAAATCGTCGTATTAAACTAAAAATCGTTGAAAAACCCTTAATATTGGTCAAATCGACGTAAAACAGTTAAAATACCAGAAAAACCTTATAAGAGCGTTTAATCGTCGTAAAACAGTGAAAATACCAGAAAAACCTTATAAGAGCGTTAAATCGACGTAAAACAGTTAAAATACCAGAAAAACCTTATAAGAGCGTTTAATCGTCGTAAAACAGTGAAAATACCAGAAAAACCTTATAAGAGCGTCAAATCGTCGTAAAACAGTGTAAATACCAGAAAAACCTTATAAGAGCGTCAAATCGTCGTTAAACAGTGAAAATACCAGAGAATCCTTATAAGAGCGTTAAATCGTCGAAAAACAGTGAAAATACCAGAAAAACCTTATAAGAGCGTCAAATCGTCGTAAAACAGTGTAAATACCAGAAAAACCTTATAAGAGCGTTAAATCGTCCTCAAACGCTGTAAAATATAGAAAAACCATTTAAAAGTGTTTGATCGTCGTATTTCACTGAAAATCATTAAAAAACTCTTACAATTTGTCACATTGTCGCAAAACAGTGAAAATACCACAAAAACCTTATACGAGCGTTTAATCGTCGTGAAACAGTGAAAATACCAGAAAAACCTAAGAAGAGCGTCAAATCGTCGTAAAACAGTGAAAATACCAGAAAAACCTTATAAGAGCGTTAAATCGTCTTAAACAGTGTAAATACCAGAAAAACCTAAGAAGAGCGTCAAATCGTCGTAAAACAGTTAAAATACCAGAAAAACCTTATAAGAGCGTTAAATCATCTTAAAACGCTGTAAAATATAGAAAAACCCTTAAAAAGTGATAAATCGTCGTATTATACTAATAATCATTGAAAAACCCTAAGCATTTCTCAAATCGTCAAAAAACAGTGAAAATACCAGAAAAACCTAATAAGAGCGTTAAATCGTCCTCAAACGCTGTAAAATATAGAAAAACCATTAAAAAGTGTTATATCGTCGTATTACACTAAAAATCATTGAAAAACCCTTCAAATTTGTCAAATCGTCGTTAAACAGTGAAAATACCAGAAAAACCTTATAAGAGCGTTAAATCGTCGTAAAACAGTGAAAATACCAGAAAAACCTTATAAGAGCGTTAATTTGTCTTAAAACGCTGCAAAATATAGAAAAACCATTAAAAAGTGTTAAATCGTCGTATTAAACTAAAAATCGTTGAAAAACCCTTAATATTGGTCAAATCGACGTAAAACAGTTAAAATACCAGAAAAACCTTATAAGAGCGTTTAATCGTCGTAAAACAGTGAAAATACCAGAAAAACCTTATAAGAGCGTCAAATCGTCGTAAAACAGTGTAAAAACCAGAAAAACCTTATAAGAGCGATAAATCGTCGTAAAACAGTGAAAATACCAGAAAAACCTTATAAGAGCGTTAAATCGTCGTAAAACAGTGTAAATACCAGAAAAACCTTATAAGAGCGTCAAGTCGTCGTTAAACAGTGAAAATACCAGAAAAACCTTATAAGAGCGTTAAATCGACGTAAAACAGTTAAAATACCAGAAAAACCTTATAAGAGCGTTAAATCATCTTAAAACGCTGTAAAATATAGAAAAACCATTAAAAAGTGATAAATCGTCGTATTGCACTAATAATCATTGAAAAACCCTAAAAATTTGTCAAATCGTCGTAAAACAGTGAAAATACCAGAAAAACCTTATAAGAGCGTTAAATCATCTTAAAACGCTGTAAAATATAGAAAAACCATTAAAAAGTGATAAATCGTCGTATTACACTAATAATCATTGAAAAACCATAAAAATTTGTCAAATCGTCGTAAAACAGTGAAAATACCAGATAAACCTTATAAGAGCGTTAAATCTTCTTGAAACACTGTAAAATATAGAAAAACCATTAAAAAGTTTTAAATCGTCGTATTACACTAAAAATCATTGAAAAACCCTAAAAAATTGTCAAATCGTCGTAAAACAGTGAAAATGCCAGAAAAACCTTATACGAGCGTTAAATCGACGTAAAACAGTGAAAATACCAGAAAAACCTTATAAGAGCGTTAAATCGTCGTTAAACAGTGAAAATACCAGAAAAACCTTATAAGAGCGTTAAATCGTCCTCAAACGCTGTAAAATATAGAAAAACCATTAAAAAGTGTTTGATCGTCGTATTTCACTGAAAAACATTAAAAAACTCTTACAATTTGTCACATTATCGTAAAACAGTGAAAATACCACAAAAACCTTATACGAGCGTTTAATCGTCGTAAAACAGTGAAAATACCAGAAAAACCTAAGAAGTGCGTCAAATCGTCGTAAAACAGTGAAAATACCAGAAAAACCTTATAAGAGCGTTAAATCGTCGTTAAACAGTGTATATACCAGAAAAACCTTATAAGAGCGTCAAATCGTCGATAAACAGTAAAAATACCAGAGAAACCTTATAAGAGCGTTAAATCGTCGAAAAACAGTGAAAATACCAGAAAAACCTTATGCGAGCGTTAAATCGTCGTAAAACAGTGAAAATACCAGAAAATTCTTATAAGAGCGTAAAATCGTCGTAAAACAGTGAAAATACCAGAAAATTCTTATAAGAGCGTTAAATCGTCGTTAAACAGTGAAAATACCAGAAAAACCTTACAAGAGCGTTAAATCGTCGTAAAACAGTGTTTATACCAGAAAAACCTTATAACAGCGTCAAGTCGTCGTTAAACAGTGAAAATACCAGATAAACCTTATAAGAGCGTTAAATCTTCTTGAAACACTGTAAAATATAGAAAAACCATTAAAAAGTTTTAAATCGTCGTATTACACTAAAAATCATTGAAAAACCCTAAAAAATTGTCAAATCGTCGTAAAACAGTGAAAATGCCAGAAAAACCTTATACGAGCGTTAAATCGTCGTAAAACAGTGAAAATACCAGAAAAACCTTATAAGAGCGTTAAATCGTCGTTAAACAGTGAAAATACCAGAAAAACCTTATAAGAGCGTTAAATCGTCCTCAAACGCTGTAAAATATAGAAAAACCATTAAAAAGTGTTTGATCGTCGTATTTCATTGAAAATCATTAAAAAACTCTTACAATTTGTCACATTATCGTAAAACAGTGAAAATACCACAAAAACCTTATACGAGCGTTTAATCGTCGTAAAACAGTGAAAATACCAGAAAAACCTAAGAAGTGCGTCAAATCGTCGTAAAACAGTGAAAATACCAGAAAAACCTTATAAGAGCGTTAAATCGTCGTTAAACAGTGTATATACCAGAAAAACCTTATAAGAGCGTTAAATCATCTTAAAACGCTGTAAAATATAGAAAAACCATTAAAAAGTGATAAATCGTCGTATTACACTAATAATCATTGAAAAACCATAAAAATTTGTCAAATCGTCGTAAAACAGTGAAAATACCAGATAAACCTTATAAGAGCGTTAAATCTTCTTGAAACACTGTAAAATATAGAAAAACCATTAAAAAGTGTTAAATCGTCGTATTACACTAAAAATCATTGAAAAACCCTAAAAAATTGTCAAATCGTCGAAAAACAGTGGAAATGCCAGAAAAACCTTATACGAGCGTTAAATCGTCGTTAAACAGTGAAAATACCAGAAAAACCTTATAAGAGCGTTAAATCGTCGTAAAACAGTGTAAATACCAGAAAAACCTTATAAGAGCGTCAAGTCGTCGTTAAACAGTGAAAATTCCAGAAAAACCTTATAAGAGCGTTAAATCGACGTCAAACAGTTAAAATACCAGAACAACCTTATAAGAGCGTTAAATCGTCGTAAAACAGTGAAAATACCACAAAAACCTTATGAGAGCGTTAAATCGTCGTAAAACAGTGTAAATACCAGAAAAACCTTATAAGAGCGTCAAGTCGTCGTTAAACAGTGAAAATTCCAGAAAAACCTTATAAGAGCGTTAAATCGACGTCAAACAGTTAAAATACCAGAACAACCTTATAAGAGCGTTAAATCGTCGAAAAACAGTGAAAATACCAGAAAAACCTTATGCGAGCGTTAAATCGTCGTAAAACAGTGAAAATACCAGAAAAACCTTATAAGAGCGTCAAGTCGTCGTTAAACAGTGAAAATACCATAAAAACCTTATAAGAGCGTAAAATCGACGTAAAACAGTTAAAATACCAGAAAAACCTTACTAGAGCGTTAAATCATCTTAAAACGCTGTAAAATATAGAAAAACCATAAAAAAGTGATAAATCGTCGTATTACACTAATAATCATTGAAAAACCCTAAAAATTTGTCAAATCGTCAAAAAAACAGTGAAAATACCAGAAAAACCTAATAAGAGCGTTAAATCGTCCTCAAACGCTGTAAAATATAGAAAAACCAATAAAAAGTGATAAATCGTCGTATTTCACTAATAATCATTGAAAAACCCTAAAAATTTGTCAAATCGTCGTAAAACAGTGAAAATACCAGAACAACCTTATAAGAGCGTTAAATCGTCTAAAAACGCTGTAAAATATAGAAAAACCATTAAAAAGTGTTAAATCGTCGTATTACACTAAAAATCATTGAAAAACCCTTAAAATTTGTCAAACCGTCGTAAAACAGTGAAAATACCAGATAAACCTAACAAGAGCGTTTTATCGTCGTAAAACAGTGAAAATACCAGAAAAACCTTATAAGAGCGTTAAATCGTCGTAAAACAGTGAAAATACCAGAAAAACCTTATAAGAGCGTTAAATCGTCGTAAAACAGTGTAAATACCAGAAAAACCTTATAAGAGCGTTAAATCATCTTAAAACGCTGTAAAATATAGAAAATCCAAAAAAAAAGTGATAAATCGTCGTATTACACTAATAATCATTGAAAAACTCTAAAAATTTGTCAAATCGTCGTAAAACAGTGAAAATACCAGAAAAAACTTATAAGAGCGTTAAATCATCTTAAAAAGCTGTAAAATATAGAACAACCATTTAAAAGTGATAAATCGTCGTATTACACTAATAATCATTGAAAAACCCTAAAAATTTGTCAAATCGTCGTAAAACAGTGAAAATACCAGAACAACCTTATAAGAGCGTTAAATCGTCTAAAAACGCTGTAAAATATAGAAAAACCATTAAAAAGTGTTAAATCGTCGTATTACACTAAAAATCATTGAAAAACCCTTAAAATTTGTCAAACCGTCGTAAAACAGTGAAAATATCAGATAAACCTAACAAGAGCGTTTTATCGTCGTAAAACAGTTAAAATACCAGAAAAACCTTATAAGAGCGTTAAATCGTCGTAAAACAGTGAAAATACCACAAAAACCTTATGAGAGCGTTAAATCGTCGTAAAACAGTGTAAATACCAGAAAAACCTTATAAGAGCGTCAAGTCGTCGTTAAACAGTGAAAATTCCAGAAAAACCTTATAAGAGCGTTAAATCGACGTAAAACAGTTAAAATACCAGAACAACCTTATAAGAGCGTTAAATCGTCGAAAAACAGTGAAAATACCAGAAAAACCATTAAAAAGTGATAAATCGTCGTATTGCACTAAAAATCATTGAAAAACCCATCAAATTTGTCAAATCGTCGTTAAACAGTGAAAATACCAGAAAAACCTTATAAGAGCGTTAAATCGTCGTAAAACAGTGAAAATACCAGAACAACCTTATAAGAGCGTTAAATCGTCGTAAAACAGTGAAAATACCAGAACAACCTTATAAGAGCGTCAAATCGTCGTAAAACAGTGTAAATACCAGAAAAACCTTATAAGAGCGTTCAATTGTCGTAAAACAGTGTAAATACCAGAAAAACCTTATAAGAGCGTCAAGTCGTCGTCAAACAGTGAAAATACCAGAAAAACCTTATAAGAGCGTTAAATCGACGTAAAACAGTTAAAATACCAGAAAAACCTTATAAGAGCGTTAAATCATCTTAAAACGCTGTAAAATATAGAAAATCCATTAAAAAGTGAAAAATCGTCGTATTACACTAATAATCATTGAAAAACTCTAAAAATTTGTCAAATCGTCGTAAAACAGTGAAAATACCAGAAAAAACTTATAAGAGCGTTAAATCATCTTAAAAAGCTGTAAAATATAGAAAAACCATTTAAAAGTGATAAATCGTCGTATTACACTAATAATCATTGAAAAACCCTAAAAAATTGTCAAATCGTCGTAAAACAGTGAAAATACCAGATAAACCTTATAAGAGCGTTAAATCGTCTTAAAACACTGTAAAATATAGAAAAACCATTAAAATGTGTTAAATCGTCGTATTACACTAAAAATCATTGAAAAACCCTAAAAAATTGTCAAATCGTCGTAAAACAGTGAAAATGCCAGAAAAACCTTAAAAGAGGGTTAAATCGTCGTAAAACAGCGAAAATACAGGAAAAACCTTATAAGAGCGTTAAATCGTCGTAAAACAGTGAAAATACCAGAAAAACCTTATAAGAGCGTAAAATCGTCCTCAAACGCTGTAAAATATAGAAAAACCATTAAAAAGTGTTTGATCGTCGTATTTCACTGAAAATCATTAAAAAACTCTTACAATTTGTCACATTATCGTAAAACAGTGAAAATACCACAAAAACCTTATACGAGCGTTTAATCGTCTCTAAACAGTGTAAATACCAGAAAAACCTTATAAGAGCGTCAAATCGTCGTTAAACAGTGAAAATACCAGAGAAACCTTATAAGAGCGTTAAATCGACGAAAAACAGTGAAAATACCAGAAAAACCTTAAACGAGCGTTTAATCGTCCTTAAACAGTGAAAATACCAGAAAAACCTTATAAGAGCGTTAAATCGTCGTAAAACAGTGAAAATACCAGAAAAACCTTATAAGAGCGTTAAATCGTCGTAAAACAGTGTAAATACCAGAAAAACCTTATAAGTGCGTCAAGTCGTCGTTAAACAGTGAACATACGAGAAAAACTTTATAAGAGCGTTAAATCGACGTAAAACAGTTAAAATACCAGAAAAACCTTATAAGAGCGTTAAATCATCTTAAAACGCTGTAATATATAGAAAAACCATTAAAAAGTGATAAATCGTCGTATTACACTAATAATCATTGAAAAACCCTAAAAATTTGTCAAATCGTCGTAAAACAGTTAAAATACCAGAAAAACCTTATAAGAGCGTTAAATCATCTTAAAACGCTGTAATATATAGAAAAACCATTAAAAAGTGATAAATCGTCGTATTACACTAAAAATCATTGAAAAACCCTTCAAATTTGTCAAATCGTCGTTCAACAGTAAAAATACCAGAAAAACCTTATAAGAGCTTTAAATCGTCGAAAAACAGTGAAAATACCAGAACAACCTTATAAGAGCGTTAAATCGACGTAAAACAGTTAAAATACCAGAAAAACCTTATAAGAGCGTTTAATCGTCGTAAAACAGTGAAAATACCAGAAAAACCTTAAAAGAGCGTCAAATCGTCGTAAAACAGTGTAAATAGCAGAAAAACCTTATAAGAGCGTTAAATCGTCGTAAAACAGTGAAAATACCAGAAAAACCTTATAAGAGCGTTCAATTGTCGTAAAACAGTGTAAATACCAGAAAAACTTTATAAGAGCGTCAAGTCGTCGTCAAACAGTGAAAATACCAGAAAAACCTTATAAGAGCGTTAAATCGACGTAAAACAGTTAAAATACCAGAAAAACCTTATAAGAGCGTTAAATCATCTTAAAACGCTGTAAAATATAGAAAAACCATTAAAAAGTGATAAATCGTCGTATTACACTAATAATCATTGAAAAACTCTAAAAATTTGTCAAATCGTCGTAAAACAGTGAAAATACCAGAAAAACCTTATAAGAGCGTTAAATCATTTTAAAAAGCTGTAAAATATAGAAAAACCATTAAAAAGTGATAAATCGTCGTATTACACTAATAATCATTGAAAAACCCTAAAAATTTGTCAAATCGTCGTAAAAACGTGAAAATACCAGATAAACCTTATAAGACCGTTAAATCGTCTTTAAACACTGTAAAATATAGAAAAACCATTAAAATGTGTTAAATCGTCGTATTACACTAAAAATCATTGAAAAACCCTAAAAAATTGTCAAATCGTCGTAAAACAGTGAAAATGCCAGAAAAACCTTATACGAGGGTTAAATCGTCGTAAAACAGCGAAAATACAGGAAAAACCTTATAAGAGCGTAAAATCGTCGTAAAACAGTGAAAATACCAGAAGAACCTTATAAGAGCGTTAAATCGTCCTCAAACGCTGTAAAATATAGAAAAACCATTAAAAAGTGTTTGATCGTCGTATTTCACTGAAAATCATTAAAAAACTCTTACAATTTGTCACATTATCGTAAAACAGTGAAAATACCACAAAAACCTTATACGAGCGTTTAATCGTCGTTAAACAGTGTAAATACCAGAAAAACCTTATAAGAGCGTCAAATCGTTGTTTAACAGTGAAAATACCAGAGAAACTTTATAAGAGCGTTAAATCGACGAAAAACAGTGAAAATACCAGAAAAACCTTATACGAGCGTTTAATCGTCCTAAAACAGTGAAAATACCAGAAAAACCGTATAAGAGCGTTAAATCGTCGTAAAACAGTGAAAATACCAGAAAAACCTTATAAGAGCGTTAAATCGTCGTAAAACAGTGTAAATACCAGAAAAACCTTATAAGAGCGTCAAGTCGTCGTTAAACAGTGAACATACCAGAAAAACTTTATAAGAGCGTTAAATCGACGTAAAACAGTTAAAATACCAGAAAAACCTCATAAGAGCGTTAAATCATCTTAAAACGCTGTAATATATAGAAAAACCATTAAAAAGTGATAAATCGTTGTATTACACTAATAATCATTGAAAAACCCAAAAAATTTGTCAAATCGTCGTAAAACAGTGAAAATACCAGAACAACCTTATAAGAGCGTTAAATCGTCTAAAAACGCTGTAAAATATAGAAAAACCATTAAAAAGTGTTAAATCGTCGTATTACACTAAAAATCATTGAAAAACCCTTCAAATTTGTCAAATCGTCGTTCAACAGTGAAAATACCAGAAAAACCTTATAAGAGCTTTAAATCGTCGTAAAACAGTGAAAATACCAGAACAACCTTATAAGAGCGTTAAATCGTCTAAAAACGCTGTAAAATATAGAAAAACCATTAAAAAGTGTTAAATCGTCGTATTACACTAAAAATCATTGAAAAACACTTAAAATTTGTCAAATCGTCGTTTAACAGTGAAAATACCAGAGAAACCTTATAAGAGCGTTAAATCGTCGAAAAACAGTGAAAATACCAGAAAAACCTTATGCGAGCGTTAAATCGTCGTTAAACAGTGAAAATACCAGAAAAACCTTAAAAGAGCGTTTAATCGTCGTAAAACAGTGAAAATACCAGAAAAACCTTACAAGAGCGTTAAATCGTCGTAAAACAGTGTAAATACCAGAAAAACCTTATAAGAGCGTCAAGTCGTCGTTAAACAGTGAAAATACCAGAAATACCCTATAGGAGCGTTAAATCGACGTAAAACAGTTAAAATACCAGAAAAACCTTATAAGAGCGTTAAATCATCTTAAAACGCTGTAAAATATAGAAAAACCATTAAAAAGTGTTAAATCGTCGTATTACACTAAAAATCATTGAAAAACCCTTCAAATTTGTCAAATCGTCGTTCAACAGTGAAAATACCAGAAAAACCTTATAATAGCTTTAAATCGTCGTAAAACAGTGAAAATACCAGAAAAACCTTATAAGAGCGTTAAATCGACGTAAAACAGTTAAAATACCAGAAAAACCTTATAAGAGCGTTAAATCATCTTAAAACGCTGTAAAATATAGAAAAACCATTAAAAAGTGATAAATCGTCGTATTACACTAATAATCATTGAAAAACTCAAAAAATTTGTCAAATCGTCGTAAAACAGTGAAAATACCAGAAAAACCTTATAAGAGCGTTAAATCAACTTAAAAAGCTGTAAAATATAGAAAAACCATTAAAAAGTGATAAATCGTCGTATTACACTAATAATCATTGAAAAACCCTAAAAATTTGTCAAATCGTCGTAAAACAGTGAAAATACCAGAACAACCTTATAAGAGCGTTAAATCGTCTAAAAACGCTGTAAAATATAGAAAAACCATTAAAAAGTGTTAAATCGTCGTATTACACTAAAAATCATTGAAAAACTCTTCAAATTTGTCAAATCGTCGTTCAACAGTGAAAATACCAGAAAACCTTATAAGAGCTTTAAATCGTCGTAAAACAGTGAAAATACCAGAACAACCTTATAAGAGCGTTAAATCGACGTAAAACAGTTAAAATACCAGAAAAACCTTATAAGAGCGTTTAATCGTCGTAAAACAGTGAAAATACCAGAAAAACCTTAAAAGAGCGTCAAATCGTCGTAAAACAGTGTAAATACCAGAAAAACCTTATAAGAGCGTTAAATCGTCGTAAAACAGTGAAAATACCAGAAAAACCTTATAAGAGCGTTCAATTGTCGTAAAACAGTGTAAATACCAGAAAAACCTTATAAGAGCGTCAAGTCGTCGTCAAACAGTGAAAATACCAGAAAAACCTTATAAGAGCGTTAAATCGACGTAAAACAGTTAAAATACCAGAAAAACCTTATAAGAGCGTTAAATCATCTTAAAACGCTGTAAAATATAGAAAAACCATTAAAAAGTGATAAATCGTCGTATTACACTAATAATCATTGAAAAACTCTAAAAATTTGTCAAATCGTCGTAAAACAATGAAAATACCAGATAAACATTAAAAGAGCGTTAAATCATCTTAAA
This sequence comes from Hesperophylax consimilis, assembly GCF_061612785.1. Taxonomy (NCBI): domain Eukaryota; kingdom Metazoa; phylum Arthropoda; class Insecta; order Trichoptera; family Limnephilidae; genus Hesperophylax; species Hesperophylax consimilis. The sequence goes on along the minus strand of NW_028301317.1, from coordinate 117,379 downwards.
AAGCTGTAAAATATAGAAAAACCATTAAAAAGTGATAAATCGTCGTATTACACTAATAATCATTGAAAAACCCTAAAAATTTGTCAAATCGTCGTAAAACAGTGAAAATACCAGAACAACATTATAAGAGCGTTTAATCGTCTAAAAACGCTGTAAAATATAGAAAAACCATTAAAAAGTGTTTAATCGTCGTAGTACACTAAAAATCATTGAAAAACTCTTCAAATTTGTCAAATCGTCGTTCAACAGTGAAAATACCAGAAAAACCTTATAAGAGCTTTAAATCGTCGTAAAACAGTGAAAATACCAGAACAACCTTATAAGAGCGTTAAATCGACGTAAAACAGTTAAAATACCAGAAAAACCTTATAAGAGCGTTTAATCGTCGTAAAACAGTGAAAATACCAGAAAAACCTTAAAAGAGCGTCAAATCGTCGTAAAACAGTGTAAATACCAGAAAAACCTTATAAGAGCGTTAAATCGTCGTAAAACAGTGAAAATACCAGAAAAACCTTATAAGAGCGTTCAATTGTCGTAAAACAGTGTAAATACCAGAAAAACCTTATAAGAGCGTCAAGTTGTCGTCAAACAGTGAAAATACCAGAAAAACCTTATAAGAGCGTTAAATCGACGTAAAACAGTTAAAATACCAGAAAAACCTTATAAGAGCGTTAAATCATCTTAAAACGCTGTAAAATATAGAAAAACCATTAAAAAGTGATAAATCGTCGTATTACACTAATAATCATTGAAAAACCCTAAAAATTTGTCAAATTGTCGTAAAACAGTGAAAATACCAGATAAACCTTATAAGAGCGTTTAATCGTCTTAAAACACTGTAAAATATAGAAAAACCATTAAAATGTGTTAAATCGTCGTATTACACTAAAAATCATTGAAAAACCCTAAAAAATTGTCAAATCGTCGTAAAACAGTGAAAATGCCAGAAAAACCTTATACGAGGGTTAAATCGTCGTAAAACAGCGAAAATACAGGAAAAACCTTATAAGAGCGTTAAATCGTCGTAAAACAGTGAAAATACCAGAAGAACCTTATTAGAGCGTTAAATCGTCCTCAAACGCTGTAAAATATAGAAAAACCATTAAAAAGTGTTTGATCGTCGTATTTCACTGAAAATCATTGAAAAACCCTAAAAATTTGTCAAATCGTCGTAAAACAGTGTAAATACCAGAAAAACCTTATAAGAGCGTCAAGTCGTCGTTAAACAGTGAAAATACCAGAAAAACCTTATAAGAGCGTTAAATCGTCGTAAAACAGTGAAAATACCAGAAAAACCTTATAAGAGCGTTAAATCGTCGTAAAACAGTGTAAATACCAGAAAAACCTTATAAGAGCGTCAAGTCGTCGTTAAACAGTGAACATACCAGAAAAACTTTATAAGAGCGTTAAATCGACGTAAAACAGTTAAAATACCAGAAAAACCTTATTAGAGCGTTAAATCATCTTAAAACGATGTAATATATAGAAAAACCATTAAAAAGTGATAAATCGTCGTATTACACTGTAATGTTTTCCCGTCCCCCCTTATTATCGTTAACGGATTAATGTTTTCGTCACGTTTGTTTTGGCTCTTCTCGCGGTTTATCAACCCTTCAATCTTAACGAATTAATATGTCACGTTGTGTCAATTTTTTGTTTCGACAGGGATTAATTCATTTAAGGATCCTGTTAATTGGTTGTGGTAACTTTGGTTCTTTTTAGATGAGGCGTGTTACATTCTGTATGGTTTGAAAATAAGACAATGACCGACTTCCCTGATTTTAACTACCTTTTCCTACCTTGTTTGCTCGCCCAAACGTTTCCGGTTGCTGCAGTTGATAATGTGCTAATATAATGAGACAATTAATTACAAATTAAGTACATAAAATTCACTATAGACAATTCAATTCAAGATGCACAAGATTCTAAGTTAATGATTTGACTATGGATTGTTAGTTTTGTGAGTTATTTCTATGAGTAGGTATTTTCGGGAATAGCTAGAGACAAAACATGTGTTGCTTTCGATTGGTCTCCGTCCAAATCCCACCCATCAACGTGACCAGCTCGAGAGCAGCCAAGTTGATGGTCCAATCCCAACACCTCCAGAAATGAATTGAATATCGCTCAACGACAGATTAGATAATGACATGTTTTGCCTCCTGCCGGAGGGTGATGAAGGTGGAATGTGGGTCCTTGGTGGTAGCTGTTGATGTTGATGTTGATGATGAATGATGAAGATTCATCTTATACCGTTAGGTACAAGGAGCTGCTCTGGTCCGGTGGCATGATAGCCTGGTGTCAGGAACCATTTGGGTCACGTGGGTAGCGCGAGGTTTAGGTCGCGTCAACCTCCCCCAAATCGATGATGAGTTGAGCTTCGCCAGCATGCCGAAAATTAGGAGTCCACTCTACTAACCTCAAACATAAACATATACTGAAGTGGTTTGCATCAGCAACGTCAGGAGTTTGGGAGTCCCGTGAACACCCCTCTGGTTTACGCTCGTAAGGATAATGATGAATTCAGCTTCAGTTTGCTCGACTTCGCCTCTGCAGTCACGCTACTCCAAATAGCTCCTGGCTCCAGTCTATACAGCTTCTCGTTCCAGTAGAGGTAATGACACATATTTATCATATGTACAATACAGAACATACTTCAAGTCTTTCGTCCACACTCAAAATAGTCATGTCAATATTTAATTTGGATGAGGGCGTCCATCCGACATAACGAATGTTCCCTAGACGGGAGATTTTACCCCACTTCAAAGTCATGGTCATTCGCTCTATCGTTTGTTACCCTCCGTTCGCTTCAAATATCAAAGAATGGTAGAAATTGATATCCTCGACTTCCGGCGCTAAGGATCAGGGATACTGGAATCATCAGGTCGTGAATCTGAAATCATCCGATCTCCGTCAGCTCAAACGGTTTCAGTCGGAGTCAATTTCCAACCTAATTCTGGATGACTTCTCCTCCTATAGTGGGGTAAGTACTTATTGAATTTGACAGGAAGGACGTCAGAAAGCGCCGAAACAACTTCATATTCGTCACGATCCCTTCGTTCTGTCAGCGAGAAAATCCTCTCCATACGCCAGACAAGAATAGCATAGCCCTTATCCGCTTTGTTCCTTCGTCTACCAGCTAACTCAAGTAGGAAAGCCCATTAGCAATTTTCGTTCCCTTCGATCTGAACTCAGTGAAAGCGTCCTCTCACCAGCTGAAAATACTCGAAACAGGGGTCTATTCCGGGTGACTATCTAAGGCTGGTCCGCCAACACCTTCGACAGAAACCGGTGCTTTTACGGGAATAACTCAACCACACCAATAGCAGGGGAAAAAGCCGGCGCTGCTATACTAAAATAGACGTTATATCGGTATCCAGGGTTATCGACTTTGCTAACACAAGAGTCCCTATTAGGCAAGCCAAATTACAAATTTCGTTCCCTTCGCTTTTGTCGCTTTGGTAAGATAGGACAGCCTACGGAAAATTCGTATACTTCGTCCCCGTCAAACCTATGAAAAATTAAAATCTCGCTTGATAGAATAGGAATGCCAGACAGATGCACTCTCTCGGCGACTAGCCTCGATCCGCTGCGTTATTCCGATTCAAAAATGAATTAAAAGAGTGATGTTTGAATAAATTATATTTAATTAAATATATTTTATGAATTCCGTATAGAATAAGTTGAATTCCCAAGGAGGATACGACAACTCATTTTCAAATAACAGGCATTGAAGCATTTAATTTACCGTTCTATCCGTTACTATAAAAACACTGCATAAATACAATGGTTTGTGTTCTATAAATTTTGGCGCTAAATATAACTACTAGAGAATTATTAAATCATTTTAAACTCATAAACAATGTCTATTGTTGGATGATCTAAAGCGGTTTCAGGGTAACCGTTCTTCGTCCCTTTTTTAATGGCCAGGTCTCGTAATTTATGACCTCCTTCGCTAACGGGTCCCTATAGTGCTCAAGTTAAATACCCTTACTTCAAAATACAATTGGATTATTTGGTTTACATTAAGGAAATAAGTGTTAATAATTAGATTATAATAGACTTACCGATACATCTTAGTGTCAACAATCCAAATAATTATAAAAAAACAAACACAGTCACATGCAGAAAACTCATGCTGTTAGAAAACCGCACCTTCTACACTAAATGATTTTAGCCGTGTTCGCGTCCCGACGATTAATTCTTGTTGACGCGCTTCCTAGTTTTTACTAACTCGACTATCTTAAAACGCTGACCGATCCTGATTATTCCTGACCGTCTCCCAGACCTTGAAACTCTGACCCCCTTGACTGTATTTCCCGCCTCCCAACGTTTTCAAACTGACTCTCTTGAACCGCTTTTTTCACCCTCGACTATCGACTTTCTTCTTCCGTTCTTCAACGCTAACTGTCTTGAACCGCTTTTTCTAACCACGACTATCGACTTCCTCCTTCCGATCTTCAACGCTAACTGTCTCGACCGTCTCCCCGCGCCTTCAAATCCAGACTATCAAAACTGACTACCCGCCCGCGCTCCTTAACCACGACTATCGACTTGCTTCTTCCGACCTTCAACGCTAACTGTCTTGACCGTCTCCCCGCGCTTTCAAATCCAGACTCCCCCTTCTCAAACCAACCCCCCAAATCACCATATGCGATTTCTAATTTATGTTCTTTTGAATTCTGAATGCTTTTTGTTTTCAAAAGACAGAAATGCACTAAAGGAACACATCAATTATGGCCCTAGAACCTGTCACATTAATTTTAAATCGTCTCAAAACCAATAAATTGTTACTCCTCCAGTGAAATGTCTAATTCTTTGCAAAAGAATGAAACACGACCCCCCTAGATCCAGTTTCCAGCCCAAATTCGCTCTCCACTGAATAAAATCTAAGAATTCAAACCACATCCCGGAGGTCTCTGACGATACAGTGCACGTTCCCATTTTTTTTTCTCTACCCTAATAAATCTAAACACTTGTTTCTAAAACAGCTTTAAGGCCAACATCTGGAAGTCTCCATCTCGTGAGATCAACTGAAAAATTCCTTTCCCACCATAATAAATCAATACTTAAAAAAAAATGTCCCAGGGCAAGTTCATCACAACACTAATAATCATTGAAAAACCCTAAAAATTTGTCAAATCGTCGTAAAACAGTGAAAATACCAGAACAACCTTATAAGAGCGTTAAATCGTCGTAAAACAGTGAAAATACCAGAGCAACCTTATAAGAGCGTTAAATCGTCTAAAAACGCTGTCAAATATAGAAAAACCATTAAAAAGTGTTAAATCGTCGTATTACACTAAAAATCATTGAAAAACCCTAAAAAATTGACAAATCGTCGTAAAACAGTGAAAATGCCAGAAAAACCTTATACGAGGGTTAAATCGTCGTAAAACAGCGAAAATACAGGAAAAACCTTATAAGAGCGTTAAATCGTCGTAAAACAGTGAAAATACCAGAAGAACCTTATTATAAGAGCGTTAAATCGTCCACAAACGCTGTAAAATATAGAAAAACCATTAAAAAGTGTTTGATCGTCGTATTTCACTGAAAATCATTAAAAAACTCTTACAATTTGTCAAATTATCGTAAAACAGTGAAAATACCACAAAAACCTTATACGAGCGTTTAATCGTCGTTAAACAGTGTAAATACCAGAAAAACCTTATAAGAGCGTCAAATCGTCGTTAAACAGTGAAAATACCAGAGAAACCTTATAAGAGCGTTAAATCGACGAAAAACAGTGAAAATACCAGAAAAACCTTATACGAGCGTTTAATCGTCCTAAAACAGTGAAAATACCAGAAAAACCTTATAAGAGCGTTAAATCGTCGTAAAACAGTGAAAATACCAGAAAAACCTTATAAGAGCGTTAAATCGTCGTAAAACAGTGTAAATACCAGAAAAACCTTATAAGAGCGTCAAGTCGTCGTTAAACAGTGAACATACCAGAAAAACTTTATAAGAGCGTTAAATCGACGTAAAACAGTGAAAATACCAGAACAACCTTATAAGAGCGTTAAATCGTCTAAAAACGCTGTAAAATATAGAAAAACCATTAAAAAGTGTTAAATCGTCGTATTACACTAAAAATCATTGAAAACCCTTAATATTTGTCAAATCGTCGTTAAACAGTGAAAATACCAGAAAAACCTTATAAGAGCGTTAAATCGACGTAAAACAGTTAAAATACCAGAAAAACCTTATAATTGCGTTTAATCGTCGTAAAACAGTGAAAATACAAGAAAAACCTTATAAGAGCGTCAAATCGTCGTAAAACAGTGTAAATACCAGAAAAACCTCATAAGAGCGTTAAATCGTCGTAAAACAGTGAAAATACCAGAAAAACCTTATAAGAGCGTTAAATCGTCGTAAAACAGTGTAAATACCAGAAAAACCTTATAAGAACGTCAAGTCGTCGTTAAACAGTGAAAATACCAGAAAAACCTTATAAGAGCGTTAAATCGACGTAAAACAGTTAAAATACCAGAAAAACCTTATAAGAGCGTTAAATCATCTTAAAACGCTGTCAAATATAGAAAAACCATTAAAAAGTGATAAATCGTCGTATTACACTAATAATCATTGAAAAACCCTAAAAATTTGTCAAATCGTCGTAAAACAGTGAAAATACCAGAACAACCTTATAAGAGCGTTAAATCGTCTAAAAACGCTGTAAAATATAGAAAAACCATTAAAAAGTGATAAATCGTCGTATTACACTAATAATCATTGAAAAACCCTAAAAATTTGTCAAATCGTCGTAAAACAGTGAAAATACCAGATAAACCTTATAAGAGCGTTAAATCGTCTTAAACACTGTAAAATATAGAAAAACCATAAAAATGTGATCGTCGAATTACACTAAAAATCATTGAAAAACCCTAAAAAATTGTCAAATCGTCGTAAAACAGTGAAAATGCCAGAAAAACCTTATACGAGCGTTGAATCGTCGTAAAACAGCGAAAATACAGGAAAAACCTTAAAAGAGCGTTAAATCGTCGTAAAACAGTGAAAATACCAGAAAAACCTTATAAGAGCGTTAAATTGTCCTCAAACGCTGTAAAATATAGAAAAACCATTAAAAAGTGTTTGATCGTCGTATTACACTAAAAATCATTGAAAAACACTTTAAATTTGTCAAACCGTCGTAAAACAGTGAAAATTTCAGATAAACCTTACAAGAGCGTTTTATCGTCGTAAAACAGTGAAAATACCAGAAAAACCTTATAAGAGCGTTAAATCGTCGTAAAACAGTGAAAATACCAGAAAAACCTTATAAGAGCGTTAAATCGACGTAAAACAGTTAAAATACCAGAAAAACCTTAGAAGAGCGTTAAATCATCTTAAAACGCTGTAAAATATAGAAAAACCATTAAAAAGTGTTTGATCGTCGTATTTCACTGAAAATCATTAAAAAACTCTAACAATTTGTCACATTATCGTAAAACAGTGAAAATACCACAAAAACCTTATACGAGCGTTTAATCGTCGTATAACAGTGAAAATACCAGAAAAACCTTAAAAGAGCGTCAAATCGTCGTAAAACAGTGAAAATACCAGAAAAACCTTAGAAGAGCGTTAAATCGTCGTTAAACAGTGTAAATACCAGAAAAACCTTATTAGAGCGTCAAATCCTCGTGAAAGAGTGAAAATACCAGAGAAACCTTATAAGAGCGTTAAATCGTCGAAAAACAGTGAAAATACCAGAAAAACCTTATAAGACCGTAAAATCGTCGTAAAACAGTGTAAATACCAGAAAAACCTTATAAGAGCGTCAAGTCGTCGTTAAACAGTGAAAATACCAGAAAAACCTTTTAAGAGCGTTAAATCGACGTAAAACAGTTAAAATACCAGAAAAACCTTATAAGAGCGTTAAATCATCTTAAAACGCTGTAAAATATAGAAAAACCATTAAAAAGTGATAAATCGTCGTATTGCACTAATAATCATTGAAAAACCCTAAAAATTTGTCAAATCGTCGTAAAACAGTGAAAATACCAGAAAAACCTTATAAGAGCGTTAAATCATCTTAAAACGCTGTAAAATATAGAAAAACCATTAAAAAGTGATAAATCGTCGTATTACACTAAAAATCATTGAAAAACACTTAAAATTTGTCAAACCGTCGTAAAACAGTGAAAATTTCAGATAAACCTGACAACAGCGTTTTATCGTCGTAAAACAGTGAAAATACCAGAAAAACCTTATAAGAGCGTTAAATCGTCGTAAAACAGTGAAAATACCAGAAAAACCTTACAAGAGCGTCAAATCGTCGTTAAACAGTGTAAATACCAGAAAAACCTTATAAGAGCGTCAAGTCGTCGTTAAACAGTGAAAATACCAGAAAAACCTTATAAGAGCGTTAAATCGACGTAAAACAGTTAAAATACCAGATAAACCTTATAAGAGCGTTAAATCATCTTAAAACGCTGTAAAATAAAGAAAAACCATTAAAAAGTGTTTGATCGTCGTATTTCACTGAAAATCATTAAAAAACTCTTACAATTTGTCACATTATCGTAAAACAGTGAAAATACCACAAAAACCTTATACGAGCGTTTAATCGTCGTATAACAGTGAAAATACCAGAAAAACCTTAGAAGAGCGTCAAATCGTCGTCAAACAGTGAAAATACCAGAAAAACCTTAGAAGAGCGTTAAATCGTCGTTAAACAGTGTAAATACCAGAAAAACCTTATAAGAGCGTCAAATCGTCGTGAAAGAGTGAAAATACCAGAGAAACCTTATAAGAGCGTTAAATCGTCGAAAAACAGTGAAAATACCAGAAAAACCTTATACGAGCGTTTAATCGTCCTAAAACAGTGAAAATACCAGAAAAACCTTATAAGAGCGTTAAATCGTCGTAAAACAGTGAAAATACCAGAAAAACCTTATAAGAGCGTTAAATCGTCGTAAAACAGTGTAAATACCAGAAAAACCTTATAAGAGCGTCAAGTCGTCGTTAAACAGTGAACATACCAGAAAAACTTTATAATAGCGTTAAATCGACGTAAAACAGTTAAAATACCAGAAAAACCTTATAAGAGCGTTAAATCGTCTAAAAACGCTGTAAAATATAGAAAAACCATTAAAAAGTGTTAAATCGTCGTATTACACTAATAATCATTGAAAAACCCTAAAAATTTGTCAAATCGTCGTAAAACAGTGAAAATACCAGATAAACCTTATAAGAGCGTTAAATCATCTTAAAACGCTGTAAAATATAGAAAAACCATTAAAAAGTGATAAATCGTCGTATTACACTAATAATCATTGAAAAACCCTAAAAATTTGTCAAATCGTCGTAAAACAGTGAAAATACCAGATAAACCTAATAAGAGCGTTAAATCGTCTTAAAACACTGTAAAATATAGAAAAACCATTAAAAAGTGTTAAATCGTCGTATTACACTAAAAATCATTGAAAAACCCTGAAAAATTGTCAAATCGTCGTAAAACAGTGAAAATGCCAGAAAAACCTTATACGAGCGTTAAATCGTCGTAAAACAGTGAAAATACCAGAAAAACCTTATAAGAGCGTTAAATCGTCGTAAAACAGTTAAAATACCAGAAAAACCTTAGAAGAGCGTTAAATCATCTTAATACGCTGTAAAATATAGAAAAACCATTAAAAAGTGTTAAATCGTCGTATTACACTAAAAATCATTGAAAACACTTCAAATTTGTCAAACCGTCGTAAAACAGTGAAAATTTCAGATAAACCTTACAAGAGCGTTTTATCGTCGTAAAACAGTGAAAATACCAGAAATACCTTATAAGAGCGTTAAATCATCGTAAAACAGTAAAAATACCAGAAAAACCTTAGAAGAGCGTTAAATCGACGTAAAACAGTTAAAATACCAGAAAAACCTTATAAGAGCGTTAAATCATCTAAAAACGCTGTAAAATATAGAAAAACCATTAAAAAGTGATAAATCGTCGTATTACACTAATAATCATTGAAAAACCCTAAAAATTTGTCAAATCGTCGTAAAACAGTGAAATACTAGAACAACCTCATAAGAGCGTTAAATCGTCTAAAAACGCTGTAAAATATAGAAAAACCATTAAAAAGTGTTAAATCGTCGTATTACACTAAAAATCATTGAAAAACCCTTAAAATTTGTCAAACCGTCGTTAAACAGTGAAAATACAAGAAAAACCTTATAAGAGCGTTAAATCGTCGTAAAACAGTGAAAATACCAGAAAGACCTTATAAGAGCGTTAAATCGTCGTAAAACAGTGAAAATACCAGAAAAACCTTAAAAGAGCGTTAAATCGTCGTAAAACAGTGAAAATACCAGAAAAACCTTATAAGAGCGTTAAATCGTCGTTAAACAGTGAAAATACCAGAAAAACCTTATAAGAGCGTTAAATCGTCGTAAAACAGTTAAAATACCAGAAAAACCTTAGAAGAGCGTTAAATCATCTTAATACGCTGTAAAATATAGAAAAACCATTAAAAAGTGTTAAATCGTCGTATTACACTAAAAATCATTGAAAAACCCTTAAAATTTGTCAAACCGTCGTTAAACAGTGAAAATACAAGAAAAACCTTATAAGAGCGTTAAATCGTCGTAAAACAGTGAAAATACCAGAAAAACCTTATAAGAGCGTTAAATCGTCGTAAAACAGTGAAAATACCAGAAAAACCTTAAAAGAGCGTTAAATCGTCGTAAAACAGTGAAAATACCAGAAAAACCTTAGAAGAGCGTTAAATCGACGTAAAACAGTTAAAATACCAGAAAAACCTTATAAGAGCGTTAAATCATCTAAAAACGCTGTAAAATATAGAAAAACCATTAAAAAGTGATAAATCGTCGTATTACACTAATAATCATTGAAAAACCCTAAAAATTTGTCAAATCGTCGTAAAACAGTGAAAATACTAGAACAACCTCATAAGAGCGTTAAATCGTCTAAAAACGCTGTAAAATATAGAAAAACCATTAAAAAGTGTTAAATCGTCGTATTACACTAAAAATCATTGAAAAACACTTCAAATTTGTCAAACCGTCGTAAAACAGTGAAAATTTCAGATAAACCTTACAAGAGCGTTTTATCGTCGTAAAACAGTGAAAATACCAGAAATACCTTATAAGAGCGTTAAATCGTCGTAAAACAGTAAAAATACCAGAAAAACCTTAGAAGAGCGTTAAATCGACGTAAAACAGTGAAAATACCAGAAAAACCTTATAAGAGCGTTAAATCGTCGTAAAACAGTGAAAATACCAGAAAAACCTTAAAAGAGCGTTAAATCGTCGTAAAACAGTGAAAATACCAGAAAAACCTTATAAGAGCGTTAAATCGTCGTTAAACAGTGAAAATACCAGAAAAACCTTATAAGAGCGTTAAATCGTCGTAAAACAGTTAAAATACCAGAAAAACCTTAGAAGAGCGTTAAATCATCTTAATACGCTGTAAAATATAGAAAAACCATTAAAAAGTGTTAAATCGTCGTATTACACTAAAAATCATTGAAAAACACTTCAAATTTGTCAAACCGTCGTAAAACAGTGAAAATTTCAGATAAACCTTACAAGAGCGTTTTATCGTCGTAAAACAGTGAAAATACCAGAAATACCTTATAAGAGCGTTAAATCGTCGTAAAACAGTAAAAATACCAGAAAAACCTTAGAAGAGCGTTAAATCGACGTAAAACAGTTAAAATACCAGAAAAACCTTATAAGAGCGTTAAATCATCTAAAAACGCTGTAAAATATAGAAAAACCATTAAAAACTGATAAATCGTCGTATTACACTAATAATCATTGAAAAACCCTAAAAATTTGTCAAATCGTCGTAAAACAGTGAAAATACCAGAACAACCTCATAAGAGCGTTAAATCGTCTAAAAACGCTGTAAAATATAGAAAAACCATTAAAAAGTGATACATCGTCGTATAACACTAAAAATCATTGAAAAACCCTTCAAATTTGTCAAATCGTCGTTAAACAGTGAAAATACCCAAAAAACCTTATAAGAGCGTTAAATCGTCGTAAAACAGTGAAAATACCAGAACAACCTTAAAAGAGCGTTAAATCGTCTAAAAACGCTGTAAAATATAGAAAAACCATTAAAAAGTGTTAAATCGTCGTATTACACTAAAAATCATTGAAAAACACTTAAAATTTGTCAAACCGTCGTAAAACAGTGAAAATTTCAGATAAACCTAAGAAGAGCGTTTTATCGTCGTAAAACAGTGAAAATACCAGAAATACCTTAAAAGAGCGTTAAATCGTCGTAAAACAGTAAAAATACCAGAAAAACCTTAAAAGAGCGTTAAATCGTCGTAAAACAGTAAAAATACCAGAAAAACCTTATAATCGTCGTAAAACAGTGAAAATACCAGAAAAACCTTAAAAGAGCGTTAAATCGTCGTAAAACAGTGAAAATACCAGAAAAACCTTATAAGAGCGTTAAATCGTCGTAAAAAAGTGAAAATACCAGAAAAACCTTATAAGAGCGTTAAATCATCTTAATACGCTGTAAAATATAGAAAAACCATTAAAAAGTGTTAAATCGTCGTATTACACTAAAAATCATTGAAAAACACTTCAAATTTGTCAAACCGTCGTAAAACAGTGAAAATTTCAGATAAACCTAACAAGAGCGTTTTATTGTCGTAAAACAGTGAAAATACCAGAAAAACCTTAGAAGAGCGTTAAATCGTCGTTAAACAGTGAAAATACCAGAAAAACCTTAGAAGAGCGTTAAATCGTCGTTAAACAGTGTAAATACCAGAAAAACCTTATAAGAGCGTCAAGTCGTCGTTTAACAGTGAAAATACCAGAAAAACCTTATAAGAGCGTTAAATCGACGTAAAACAGTTAAAATACAAGAAAAACCTTATAAGAGCGTTAAATCATCTTAAAACGCTGTAAAATATAGAAAAACCATTAAAAAGTGATAAATCGTCGTATTGCACTAATAATCATTGAAAAACCCTAAAAATTTGTCAAATCGTCGTAAAACAGTGAAAATACCAGAAAAACCTTATAAGAGCGTTAAATCATCTTAAAACGCTGTAAAATATAGAAAAACCATTAAAAAGTGATAAATCGTCGTATTACACTAATAATCATTGAAAAACCCTAAAAATTTGTCAAATCGTCGTAAAACAGTGAAAATACCAGATAAACCTAATACGAGCGTTAAATCGTCTTAAAACACTGTAAAATATAGAAAAACCATTAAAAAGTGTTAAATCGTCGTATTACACTAAAAATCATTGAAAAACCCTGAAAAATTGTCAAATCGTCGTAAAACAGTGAAAATGCCAGAAAAACCTTATCCGAGCGTTAAATCGTCGTAAAACAGTGAAAATACCAGAAAAACCTTATAAGAGCGTTAAATCGTCGTAAAACAGTGAAAATACCTGAAAAACCTTAAAAGAGCGTTAAATCGTCCTCAAACGCTGTAAAATATAGAAAAACCATTAAAAAGTGTTAAATCGTCGTATCAAATTTAGTTTAAAATAACCTTATAAGAGCGTTTAATCGACGTAAAACAGTTAAAATACCAGAAAAACCTTATAAGAGCGTTAAATCGACGTAAAACAGTTTAAATACCAGAAAAACCTTATAAGAGCGTTAAATCATCTTAAAACGCTGTAAAATATAGAAAAACCATTAAAAAGTGATAAATCGTCGTATTACATTAATAATCATTGAAAAACCCTAAAAATTTGTCAAATCGTCGTAAAACAGTGAAAATACCAGAACAACCTTATAAGAGCGTTAAATCGTCTAAAAACGCTGTAAAATATAGAAAAACCATAAAAAAGTGTTAAATCGTCGTATTACACTAAAAATCATTGAAAAACCCTTAAAATTTGTCAAACCGTCGTAAAACAGTGAAAATACCAGATAAACCTTACAAGAGCGTTTTATCGTCGTAAAACAGTGAAAATACCAGATAAACCTTAGAAAAGCGTTTTATCGTCGTAAAACAGTGAATATACCAGAAAAACCTTATAAGAGCGTGAAATCGTCGTAAAACAGCGAAAATACCAGATAAACCTTATAAGAGCGATAAATCGTCTTAAAACGCTGTAAAATATAGAAAAACCATTCAAAATTGTTAAATCGTCGTTAAACAGTGAAAATACCAGAGAAACCTTATAAGAGCGTTAAATCGACGTAAAACAGTTAAAATACCAGAAAAACCTTATTAGAGCGTTTAATCGTCGTAAAACAGTGAAAATACCTGAAAAACCTAATAAGAGCGTCAAATCGTCGTAAAACAGTGTAAATACCAGAAAAACCTTATAAGAGCGTTAAATCGTCGTAAAACAGTGAAAATACCAGAAAAACCTTATAAGAGCGTTAAATCGTCGTAAAACAGTGAAAATACCAGAAAAACCTTATAAGAGCGTTAAATCGTCGTAAAACAGTGAAAATACCAGAAAAACCTTATAAGAGCGTTAAATCGTCCTCAAACGCTGTAAAATATAGAAAAACCATTAAAAAGTGTTTGATCGTCGTATTACACTAAAAATCATTGAAAAACCCTGAAAAATTGTCAAATCGTCGTAAAACAGTGAAAATGCCAGAAAAACCTTATACGAGCGGTTAATCGTCGTAAAACAGTGAAAATACCAGAAAAACCTTATAAGAGCGTTAAATCGTCCTCAAACGCTGTAAAATATAGAAAAACCATTAAAAAGTGTTTGATCGTCGTATTTCACTGAAAATCATTAAAAAACTCTTACAATTTGTCAAATTATCGTAAAACAGTGAAAATACCACAAAAACCTTATACGAGCGTTTAATCTTCTTAAAACAGTGAAAATACCAGAAAAACCTTAGAAGAGCGTTAAATCGTCGAAAAACAGTGAAAATACCAGAAAAACCTTATGCGAGCGTAAAATCGTCGTAAAACAGTGAAAATACCAGAAAAACCTTATAAGAGCGTCAAGTCGTCGTTAAACAGTGAAAATACCAGAAAAACCTTATAAGAGCGTTAAATCGTCGTAAAACAGTGAAAATACCAGAAAAACCTTATAAGAGCGTTAAATCGTCGTAAAACAGTGAAAGTACCAGAAAAACCTTAAAAGAGCGTAAAATCGTCGTAAAACAGTGAAAATACCAGAAAAACCTTATAAGAGCGTTTTATCGTCGTAAAACAGTGAAAATACCAGAAAAACCTTAGAAGAGCGTTAAATCGTCGTTAAACAGTGTAAATACCAGAAAAACCTTAGAAGAGCGTTAAATCGTCGTTAAACAGTGTAAATACCAGAAAAACCTTAGAAGAGCGTTAAATCGTCGTTAAACAGTGTAAATACCAGAAAAACCTTAGAAGAGCGTTAAATCGACGTAAAACAGTTAAAATACCAGAAAAACCTTATAAGAGCGTTAAATCATCTTAAAACGCTGTAAAATATAGAAAAACCATTAAAAAGTGATAAATCGTCGTATTACACTAATAATTATTGAAAAACCCTAAAAATTTGTCAAATCGTCGTAAAACAGTGAAAATACCAGATAAACCTAATAAGAGCGTTAAATCGTCTTAAAACACTGTAAAATATAGAAAAACCATTAAAAAGTGTTAAATCGTCGTATTACACTAAAAATCATTGAAAAACCCTGAAAAGTTGTCAAATCGTCGTAAAACAGTGAAAATGCCAGAAAAACTTTATAAAAGCGTTAAATCGTCGTAAAACAGTGAAAATACCAGAAAAACCTTATAAGAGCGTTAAATCGTCGTAAAACAGTTAAAATACCAGAAAAACCTTAGAAGAGCGTTAAATCATCTTAATACGCTGTAAAATATAGAAAAACCATTAAAAAGTTTTAAATCGTCGTATTACACTAAAAATCATTGAAAAACACTTCAAATTTGTCAAACCGTCGTAAAACAGTGAAAATTTCAGATAAACCTTACAAGAGCGTTTTATCGTCGTAAAACAGTGAAAATACCAGAAATACCTTATAAGAGCGTTAAATCGTCGTAAAACAGTAAAAATACCAGAAAAACCTTAGAAGAGCGTTAAATCGACGTAAAACAGTTAAAATACCAGAAAAACCTTATAAGAGCGTTAAATCATCTAAAAACGCTGTAAAATATAGAAAAACCATTAAAAAGTGATAAATCGTCGTATTACACTAATAATCATTGAAAAACCCTAAAAATTTGTCAAATCGTCGTAAAACAGTGAAAATACCAGAACAACCTCATAAGAGCGTTAAATCGTCTAAAAACGCTGTAAAATATAGAAAAACCATTAAAAAGTGATAAATCGTCGTATAACACTAAAAATCATTGAAAAACCCTTCAAATTTGTCAAATCGTCGTTAAACAGTGAAAATACCAGAAAAACCTTATAAGAGCGTTAAATCGTCGTAAAACAGTGAAAATACCAGAACAACCTTAAAAGAGCGTTAAATCGTCTAAAAACGCTGTAAAATATAGAAAAACCATTAAAAAGTGTTAAATCGTCGTATTACACTAAAAATCATTGAAAAACACTTAAAATTTGTCAAACCGTCGTAAAACAGTGAAAATTTCAGATAAACCTTAGAAGAGCGTTTTATCGTCGTAAAACAGTGAAAATACCAGAAATACCTTATAAGAGCGTTAAATCGTCGTAAAACAGTAAAAATACCAGAAAAACCTTAGAAGAGCGTTAAATCGACGTAAAACAGTTTAAATACCAGAAAAACCTTATAAGAGCGTTAAATCATCTAAAAACGCTGTAAAATATAGAAAAACCATTAAAAAGTGATAAATCGTCGTATTACACTAATAATCATTGAAAAACCCTAAAAATTTGTCAAATCGTCGTAAAACAGTGAAAATACGAGAACAACCTCATAAGAGCGTTAAATCGTCTAAAAACGCTTTAAAATATAGAAAAACCATTAAAAAGTGTTAAATCGTCGTATTACACTAAAAATCATTGAAAAACCCTTAAAATTTGTCAAACCGTCGTTAAACAGTGAAAATACAAAAAAAACCTTATAAGAGCGTTAAATCGTCGTAAAACAGTGAAAATACCAGAAAAACCTTAAAAGAGCGTTAAATCGTCGTAAAACAGTGAAAATACCAGAAAAACCTTAAAAGAGCGTTAAATCGTCGTAAAACAGTGAAAATACCAGAAAAACCTTATAAGAGCGTTAAATCGTCGTAAAAAAGTGAAAATACCAGAAAAACCTTATAAGAGCGTTAAATCATCTTAATACGCTGTAAAATATAGAAAAACCATTAAAAAGTGTTAAATCGTCGTATTACACTAAAAATCATTGAAAAACACTTCAAATTTGTCAAACCGTCGTAAAACAGTGAAAATTTCAGATAAACCTTACAAGAGCGTTTTATCGTCGTAAAACAGTGAAAATACCAGAAATACCTTATAAGAGCGTTAAATCGTCGTAAAACAGTAAAAATACCAGAAAAACCTTAGAAGAGCGTTAAATCGACGTAAAACAGTTAAAATACCAGAAAAACCTTATAAGAGCGTTAAATCATCTAAAAACGCTGTAAAATATAGAAAAACCATTAAAAAGTGATAAATCGTCGTATTACACTAATAATCATTGAAAAACCCTAAAAATTTGTCAAATCGTCGTAAAACAGTGAAAATACTAGAACAACCTCATAAGAGCGTTAATCGTCTAAAAACGCTGTAAAATATAGAAAAACCATTAAAAAGTGTTAAATCGTCGTATTACACTAAAAATCATTGAAAAACCCTTAAAATTTGTCAAACCGTCGTTAAACAGTGAAAATACAAGAAAAACCTTATAAGAGCGTTAAATCGTCGTAAAACAGTGAAAATACCAGAAAAACCTTATAAGAGCGTTAAATCGTCGTAAAACAGTGAAAATACCAGAAAAACCTTAAAAGAGCGTTAAATCGTCGTAAAACAGTGAAAATACCAGAAAAACCTTATAAGAGCGTTAAATCGTCGTTAAACAGTGAAAATACCAGAAAAACCTTATAAGAGCGTTAAATCGTCGTAAAACAGTTAAAATACCAGAAAAACCTTAGAAGAGCGTTAAATCATCTTAATACGCTGTAAAATATAGAAAAACCATTAAAAAGTGTTAAATCGTCGTATTACACTAAAAATCATTGAAAAACACTTCAAATTTGTCAAACCGTCGTAAAACAGTGAAAATTTCAGATAAACCTTACAAGAGCGTTTTATCGTCGTAAAACAGTGAAAATACCAGAAATACCTTATAAGAGCGTTAAATCGTCGTAAAACAGTAAAAATACCAGAAAAACCTTAGAAGAGCGTTAAATCGACGTAAAACAGTTAAAATACCAGAAAAACCTTATAAGAGCGTAAAATCATCTAAAAACGCTGTAAAATATAGAAAAACCATTAAAAACTGATAAATCGTCGTATTACACTAATAATCATTGAAAAACCCTAAAAATTTGTCAAATCGTCGTAAAACAGTGAAAATACCAGAACAACCTCATAAGAGCGTTAAATCGTCTAAAAACGCTGTAAAATATAGAAAAACCATTAAAAAGTGATAAATCGTCGTATAACACTAAAAATCATTGAAAAACCCTTCAAATTTGTCAAATCGTCGTTAAACAGTGAAAATACCAGAAAAACCTTATAAGAGCGTTAAATCGTCGTAAAACAGTGAAAATACCAGAACAACCTTAAAAGAGCGTTAAATCGTCTAAAAACGCTGTAAAATATAGAAAAACCATTAAAAAGTGTTAAATCGTCGTATTACACTAAAAATCATTGAAAAACACTTAAAATTTGTCAAACCGTCGTAAAACAGTGAAAATTTCAGATAAACCTAAGAAGAGCGTTTTATCGTCGTAAAACAGTGAAAATACCAGAAATACCTTAAAAGAGCGTTAAATCGTCGTAAAACAGTAAAAATACCAGAAAAACCTTAAAAGAGCGTTAAATCGTCGTAAAACAGTGAAAATACCAGAAAAACCTTATAAGAGCGTTAAATCGTCGTAAAAAAGTGAAAATACCAGAAAAACCTTATAAGAGCGTTAAATCATCTTAATACGCTGTAAAATATAGAAAAACCATTAAAAAGTGTTAAATCGTCGTATTACACAAAAAATCATTGAAAAACACTTCAAATTTGTCAAACCGTCGTAAAACAGTGAAAATTTCAGATAAACCTAACAAGAGCGTTTTATTGTCGTAAAACAGTGAAAATACCAGAAAAACCTTAGAAGAGCGTTAAATCGTCGTTAAACAGTGAAAATACCAGAAAAACCTTAGAAGAGCGTTAAATCGTCGTTAAACAGTGTTAATACCAGAAAAACCTTATAAGAGCGTCAAGTCGTCGTTTAACAGTGAAAATACCAGAAAAACCTTATAAGAGCGTTAAATCGACGTAAAACAGTTAAAATACAAGAAAAACCTTATAAGAGCGTTAAATCATCTTAAAACGCTGTAAAATATAGAAAAACCATTAAAAAGTGATAAATCGTCGTATTGCACTAATAATCATTGAAAAACCCTAAAAATTTGTCAAATCGTCGTAAAACAGTGAAAATACCAGAAAAACCTTATAAGAGCGTTAAATCATCTTAAAACGCTGTAAAATATAGAAAAACCATTAAAAAGTGATAAATCGTCGTATTACACTAATAATCATTGAAAAACCCTAAAAATTTGTCAAATCGTCGTAAAACAGTGAAAATACCAGATAAACCTAATAAGAGCATTAAATCGTCTTAAAACACTGTAAAATATAGAAAAACCATTAAAAAGTGTTAAATCGTCGTATTACACTAAAAATCATTGAAAAACCCTGAAAAATTGTCAAATCGTCGTAAAACAGTGAAAATGCCAGAAAAACCTTATCCGAGCGTTAAATCGTCGTAAAACAGTGAAAATACCAGAAAAACCTTATAAGAGCGTTAAATCGTCGTAAAACAGTGAAAATACCTGAAAAACCTTAAAAGAGCGTTAAATCGTCCTCAAACGCTGTAAAATATAGAAAAACCATTAAAAAGTGTTAAATCGTCGTATCAAATTTAGTTTAAAATAACCTTATAAGAGCGTTTAATCGACGTAAAACAGTTAAAATACCAGAAAAACCTTATAAGAGCGTTAAATCGACGTAAAACAGTTTAAATACCAGAAAAACCTTATAAGAGCGTTAAATCATCTTAAAACGCTGTAAAATATAGAAAAACCATTAAAAAGTGATAAATCGTCGTATTACATTAATAATCATTGAAAAACCCTAAAAATTTGTCAAATCGTCGTATAACAGTGAAAATACCAGAACAACCTTATAAGAGCGTTAAATCGTCTAAAAACGCTGTAAAATATAGAAAAACCATAAAAAAGTGTTAAATCGTCGTATTACACTAAAAATCATTGAAAAACCCTTAAAATTTTTCAAACCGTCGTAAAACAGTGAAAATACCAGATAAACCTTACAAGAGCGTTTTATCGTCGTAAAACAGTGAAAATACCAGATAAACCTTAGAAAAGCGTTTTATCGTCGTAAAACAGTGAATATACCAGAAAAACCTTATAAGAGCGTGAAATCGTCGTAAAACAGCGAAAATACCAGATAAACCTTATAAGAGCGATAAATCGTCTTAAAACGCTGTAAAATATAGAAAAACCATTCAAAATTGTTAAATCGTCGTTAAACAGTGAAAATACCAGAGAAACCTTATAAGAGCGTTAAATCGACGTAAAACAGTTAAAATACCAGAAAAACCTTATTAGAGCGTTTAATCGTCGTAAAACAGTGAAAATACCTGAAAAACCTAATAAGAGCGTCAAATCGTCGTAAAACAGTGTAAATACCAGAAAAACCTTATAAGAGCGTTAAATCGTCGTAAAACAGTGAAAATACCAGAAAAACCTTATAAGAGCGTTAAATCGTCGTAAAACAGTGAAAATACCAGAAAAACCTTATAAGAGCGTTAAATCGTCGTAAAACAGTGAAAATACCAGAAAAACCTTATAAGAGCGTTAAATCGTCCTCAAACGCTGTAAAATATAGAAAAACCATTAAAAAGTGTTTGATCGTCGTATTACACTAAAAATCATTGAAAAACCCTGAAAAATTGTCAAATCGTCGTAAAACAGTGAAAATGCCAGAAAAACCTTATACGAGCGTTAAATCGTCGTAAAACAGTGAAAATACCAGAAAAACCTTATAAGAGCGTTAAATCGTCGTAAAACAGTGAAAATACCAGAAAAACCTTATAAGAGCGTTAAATCGTCCTCAAACGCTGTAAAATATAGAAAAACCATTAAAAAGTGTTTGATCGTCGTATTTCACTGAAAATCATTAAAAAACTCTTACAATTTGTCAAATTATCGTAAAACAGTGAAAATACCACAAAAACCTTATACGAGCGTTTAATCTTCTTAAAACGGTGAAAATACCAGAAAAACCTTAGAAGAGCGTTAAATCGTCGAAAAACAGTGAAAATACCAGAAAAACCTTATGCGAGCGTAAAATCGTCGTAAAACAGTGAAAATACCAGAAAAACCTTATAAGAGCGTCAAGTCGTCGTTAAACAGTGAAAATACCAGAAAAACCTTATAAGAGCGTTAAATCGTCGTAAAACAGTGAAAATACCAGAAAAACCTTATAAGAGCGTTAAATCGTCGTAAAACAGTGAAAATACCAGAAAAACCTTATAAGAGCGTTAAATCGTCGTAAAACAGTGAAAATACCAGAAAAACCTTATAAGAGCGTTAAATCGTCGTAAAACAGTGAAAATACCAGAAAAACCTTATAAGAGCGTTAAATCGTCCTCAAACGCTGTAAAATATAGAAAAACCATTAAAAAGTGTTTGATCGTCGTATTACACTAAAAATCATTGAAAAACCCTGAAAAATTGTCAAATCGTCGTAAAACAGTGAAAATGCCAGAAAAACCTTATACGAGCGTTAAATCGTCGTAAAACAGTGAAAATACCAGAAAAACCTTATAAGAGCGTTAAATCGTCGTAAAACAGTGAAAATACCAGAAAAACCTTATAAGAGCGTTAAATCGTCCTCAAACGCTGTAAAATATAGAAAAACCATTAAAAAGTGTTTGATCGTCGTATTTTACTGAAAATCATTAAAAAACTCTTACAATTTGTCAAATTATCGTAAAACAGTGAAAATACCACAAAAACCTTATACGAGCGTTTAATCTTCTTAAAACAGTGAAAATACCAGAAAAACCTTAGAAGAGCGTTAAATCGTCGAAAAACAGTGAAAATACCAGAAAAACCTTATGCGAGCGTAAAATCGTCGTAAAACAGTGAAAATACCAGAAAAACCTTATAAGAGCGTCAAGTCGTCGTTAAACAGTGAAAATACCAGAAAAACCTTATACGAGCGTTTAATCTTCTTAAAACAGTGAAAATACCAGAAAAACCTTAGAAGAGCGTTAAATCGTCGAAAAACAGTGAAAATACCAGAAAAACCTTATGCGAGCGTAAAATCGTCGTAAAACAGTGAAAATACCAGAAAAACCTTATAAGAGCGTTAAATCGTCGTTAAACAGTGTAAATACCAGAAAAACCTTAGAAGAGCGTTAAATCGTCGTTAAACAGTGTAAATACCAGAAAAACCTTAGAAGAGCGTTAAATCGACGTAAAACAGTTAAAATACCAGAAAAACCTTATAAGAGCGTTAAATCATCTTAAAACGCTGTAAAATATAGAAAAACCATTAAAAAGTGATAAATCGTCGTATTGCACTAATAATCATTGAAAAACCCTAAAAATTTGTCAAATCGTCGTAAAACAGTGAAAATACCAGAAAAACCTTATAAGAGCGTTAAATCATCTTAAAACGCTGTAAAATATAGAAAAACCATTAAAAAGTGATAAATCGTCGTATTACACTAATAATCATTGAAAAACCCTAAAAATTTGTCAAATCGTCGTAAAACAGTGAAAATACCAGATAAACCTAATAAGAGCATTAAATCGTCTTAAAACACTGTAAAATATAGAAAAACCATTAAAAAGAGTTAAATCGTCGTATTACACTAAAAATCATTGAAAAACCCTGAAAAATTGTCAAATCGTCGTAAAACAGTGAAAATGCCAGAAAAACCTTATCCGAGCGTTAAATCGTCGTAAAACAGTGAAAATACCAGAAAAACCTTATAAGAGCGTTAAATCGTCGTAAAACAGTGAAAATACCTGAAAAACCTTAAAAGAGCGTTAAATCGTCCTCAAACGCTGTAAAATATAGAAAAACCATTAAAAAGTGTTAAATCGTCGTATCAAATTTAGTTTAAAATAACCTTATAAGAGCGTTTAATCGACGTAAAACAGTTAAAATACCAGAAAAACCTTATAAGAGCGTTAAATCGTCGTAAAACAGTGAAAATACCAGAAAAACCTTATAAGAGCGTTAAATCGTCGTAAAACAGTGAAAATACCAGAAAAACCTTATAAGAGCGTTAAATCGTCCTCAAACGCTGTAAAATATAGAAAAACCATTAAAAAGTGTTTGATCGTCGTATTACACTAAAAATCATTGAAAAACCCTGAAAAATTGTCAAATCGTCGTAAAACAGTGAAAATGCCAGAAAAACCTTATACGAGCGGTTAATCGTCGTAAAACAGTGAAAATACCAGAAAAACCTTATAAGAGCGTTAAATCGTCCTCAAACGCTGTAAAATATAGAAAAACCATTAAAAAGTGTTTGATCGTCGTATTTCACTGAAAATCATTAAAAAACTCTTACAATTTGTCAAATTATCGTAAAACAGTGAAAATACCACAAAAACCTTATACGAGCGTTTAATCTTCTTAAAACAGTGAAAATACCAGAAAAACCTTAGAAGAGCGTTAAATCGTCGAAAAACAGTGAAAATACCAGAAAAACCTTATGCGAGCGTAAAATCGTCGTAAAACAGTGAAAATACCAGAAAAACCTTATAAGAGCGTCAAGTCGTCGTTAAACAGTGAAAATACCAGAAAAACCTTATAAGAGCGTTAAATCGTCGTAAAACAGTGAAAATACCAGAAAAACCTTATAAGAGCGTTAAATCGTCGTAAAACAGTGAAAGTACCAGAAAAACCTTAAAAGAGCGTAAAATCGTCGTAAAACAGTGAAAATACCAGAAAAACCTTATAAGAGCGTTAAATCATCTTAAAACGCTGTAAAATATAGAAAAACCATTAAAAAGTGATTAATCGTCGTATTACACTAATAATTATTGAAAAACCCTAAAAATTTGTCAAATCGTCGTAAAACAGTGAAAATACCAGATAAACCTAATAAGAGCGTTAAATCGTCTTAAAACACTGTAAAATATAGAAAAACCATTAAAAAGTGTTAAATCGTCGTATTACACTAAAAATCATTGAAAAACCCTGAAAAGTTGTCAAATCGTCGTAAAACAGTGAAAATGCCAGAAAAACTTTATAAAAGCGTTAAATCGTCGTAAAACAGTGAAAATACCAGAAAAACCTTATAAGAGCGTTAAATCGTCGTAAAACAGTTAAAATACCAGAAAAACCTTAGAAGAGCGTTAAATCATCTTAATACGCTGTAAAATATAGAAAAACCATTAAAAAGTTTTAAATCGTCGTATTACACTAAAAATCATTGAAAAACACTTCAAATTTGTCAAACCGTCGTAAAACAGTGAAAATTTCAGATAAACCTTACAAGAGCGTTTTATCGTCGTAAAACAGTGAAAATACCAGAAATACCTTATAAGAGCGTTAAATCGTCGTAAAACAGTAAAAATACCAGAAAAACCTTAGAAGAGCGTTAAATCGACGTAAAACAGTTAAAATACCAGAAAAACCTTATAAGAGCGTTAAATCATCTAAAAACGCTGTAAAATATAGAAAAACCATTAAAAAGTGATAAATCGTCGTATTACACTAATAATCATTGAAAAACCCTAAAAATTTGTCAAATCGTCGTAAAACAGTGAAAATACCAGAACAACCTCATAAGAGCGTTAAATCGTCTAAAAACGCTGTAAAATATAGAAAAACCATTAAAAAGTGATAAATCGTCGTATAACACTAAAAATCATTGAAAAACCCTTCAAATTTGTCAAATCGTCGTTAAACAGTGAAAATACCAGAAAAACCTTATAAGAGCGTTAAATCGTCGTAAAACAGTGAAAATACCAGAACAACCTTAAAAGAGCGTTAAATCGTCTAAAAACGCTGTAAAATATAGAAAAACCATTAAAAAGTGTTAAATCGTCGTATTACACTAAAAATCATTGAAAAACACTTAAAATTTGTCAAACCGTCGTAAAACAGTGAAAATTTCAGATAAACCTTAGAAGAGCGTTTTATCGTCGTAAAACAGTGAAAATACCAGAAATACCTTATAAGAGCGTTAAATCGTCGTAAAACAGTAAAAATACCAGAAAAACCTTAGAAGAGCGTTAAATCGACGTAAAACAGTTTAAATACCAGAAAAACCTTATAAGAGCGTTAAATCATCTAAAAACGCTGTAAAATATAGAAAAACCATTAAAAAGTGATAAATCGTCGTATTACACTAATAATCATTGAAAAACCCTAAAAATTTGTCAAATCGTCGTAAAACAGTGAAAATACGAGAACAACCTCATAAGAGCGTTAAATCGTCTAAAAACGCTTTAAAATATAGAAAAACCATTAAAAAGTGTTAAATCGTCGTATTACACTAAAAATCATTGAAAAACCCTTAAAATTTGTCAAACCGTCGTTAAACAGTGAAAATACCAGAAAAACCTTAAAAGAGCGTTAAATCGTCGTAAAACAGTGAAAATACCAGAAAAACCTTATAAGAGCGTTAAATCGTCGTAAAAAAGTGAAAATACCAGAAAAACCTTATAAGAGCGTTAAATCATCTTAATACGCTGTAAAATATAGAAAAACCATTAAAAAGTGTTAAATCGTCGTATTACACTAAAAATCATTGAAAAACACTTCAAATTTGTCAAACCGTCGTAAAACAGTGAAAATTTCAGATAAACCTTACAAGAGCGTTTTATCGTCGTAAAACAGTGAAAATACCAGAAATACCTTATAAGAGCGTTAAATCGTCGTAAAACAGTAAAAATACCAGAAAAACCTTAGAAGAGCGTTAAATCGACGTAAAACAGTTAAAATACCAGAAAAACCTTATAAGAGCGTTAAATCATCTAAAAACGCTGTAAAATATAGAAAAACCATTAAAAAGTGATAAATCGTCGAATTACACTAATAATCATTGAAAAACCCTAAAAATTTGTCAAATCGTCGTAAAACAGTGAAAATACTAGAACAACCTCATAAGAGCGTTAATCGTCTAAAAACGCTGTAAAATATAGAAAAACCATTAAAAAGTGTTAAATCGTCGTATTACACTAAAAATCATTGAAAAACCCTTAAAATTTGTCAAACCGTCGTTAAACAGTGAAAATACAAGAAAAACCTTATAAGAGCGTTAAATCGTCGTAAAACAGTGAAAATACCAGAAAAACCTTATAAGAGCGTTAAATCGTCGTAAAACAGTGAAAATACCAGAAAAACCTTAAAAGAGCGTTAAATCGTCGTAAAACAGTGAAAATACCAGAAAAACCTTATAAGAGCGTTAAATCGTCGTTAAACAGTGAAAATACCAGAAAAACCTTATAAGAGCGTTAAATCGTCGTAAAACAGTTAAAATACCAGAAAAACCTTAGAAGAGCGTTAAATCATCTTAATACGCTGTAAAATATAGAAAAACCATTAAAAAGTGTTAAATCGTCGTATTACACTAAAAATCATTGAAAAACACTTCAAATTTGTCAAACCGTCGTAAAACAGTGAAAATTTCAGATAAACCTTACAAGAGCGTTTTATCGTCGTAAAACAGTGAAAATACCAGAAATACCTTATAAGAGCGTTAAATCGTCGTAAAACAGTAAAAATACCAGAAAAACCTTAGAAGAGCGTTAAATCGACGTAAAACAGTTAAAATACCAGAAAAACCTTATAAGAGCGTAAAATCATCTAAAAACGCTGTAAAATATAGAAAAACCATTAAAAACTGATAAATCGTCGTATTACACTAATAATCATTGAAAAACCCTAAAAATTTGTCAAATCGTCGTAAAACAGTGAAAATACCAGAACAACCTCATAAGAGCGTTAAATCGTCTAAAAACGCTGTAAAATATAGAAAAACCATTAAAAAGTGATAAATCGTCGTATAACACTAAAAATCATTGAAAAACCCTTCAAATTTGTCAAATCGTCGTTAAACAGTGAAAATACCAGAAAAACCTTATAAGAGCGTTAAATCGTCGTAAAACAGTGAAAATACCAGAACAACCTTAAAAGAGCGTTAAATCGTCTAAAAACGCTGTAAAATATAGAAAAACCATTAAAAAGTGTTAAATCGTCGTATTACACTAAAAATCATTGAAAAACACTTAAAATTTGTCAAACCGTCGTAAAACAGTGAAAATTTCAGATAAACCTAAGAAGAGCGTTTTATCGTCGTAAAACAGTGAAAATACCAGAAATACCTTAAAAGAGCGTTAAATCGTCGTAAAACAGTAAAAATACCAGAAAAACCTTAAAAGAGCGTTAAATCGTCGTAAAACAGTGAAAATACCAGAAAAACCTTATAAGAGCGTTAAATCGTCGTAAAAAAGTGAAAATACCAGAAAAACCTTATAAGAGCGTTAAATCATCTTAATACGCTGTAAAATATAGAAAAACCATTAAAAAGTGTTAAATCGTCGTATTACACAAAAAATCATTGAAAAACACTTCAAATTTGTCAAACCGTCGTAAAACAGTGAAAATTTCAGATAAACCTAACAAGAGCGTTTTATTGTCGTAAAACAGTGAAAATACCAGAAAAACCTTAGAAGAGCGTTAAATCGTCGTTAAACAGTGAAAATACCAGAAAAACCTTAGAAGAGCGTTAAATCGTCGTTAAACAGTGTTAATACCAGAAAAACCTTATAAGAGCGTCAAGTCGTCGTTTAACAGTGAAAATACCAGAAAAACCTTATAAGAGCGTTAAATCGACGTAAAACAGTTAAAATACAAGAAAAACCTTATAAGAGCGTTAAATCATCTTAAAACGCTGTAAAATATAGAAAAACCATTAAAAAGTGATAAATCGTCGTATTGCACTAATAATCATTGAAAAACCCTAAAAATTTGTCAAATCGTCGTAAAACAGTGAAAATACCAGAAAAACCTTATAAGAGCGTTAAATCATCTTAAAACGCTGTAAAATATAGAAAAACCATTAAAAAGTGATAAATCGTCGTATTACACTAATAATCATTGAAAAACCCTAAAAATTTGTCAAATCGTCGTAAAACAGTGAAAATACCAGATAAACCTAATAAGAGCATTAAATCGTCTTAAAACACTGTAAAATATAGAAAAACCATTAAAAAGTGTTAAATCGTCGTATTACACTAAAAATCATTGAAAAACCCTGAAAAATTGTCAAATCGTCGTAAAACAGTGAAAATGCCAGAAAAACCTTATCCGAGCGTTAAATCGTCGTAAAACAGTGAAAATACCAGAAAAACCTTATAAGAGCGTTAAATCGTCGTAAAACAGTGAAAATACCTGAAAAACCTTAAAAGAGCGTTAAATCGTCCTCAAACGCTGTAAAATATAGAAAAACCATTAAAAAGTGTTAAATCGTCGTATCAAATTTAGTTTAAAATAACCTTATAAGAGCGTTTAATCGACGTAAAACAGTTAAAATACCAGAAAAACCTTATAAGAGCGTTAAATCGACGTAAAACAGTTTAAATACCAGAAAAACCTTATAAGAGCGTTAAATCATCTTAAAACGCTGTAAAATATAGAAAAACCATTAAAAAGTGATAAATCGTCGTATTACATTAATAATCATTGAAAAACCCTAAAAATTTGTCAAATCGTCGTATAACAGTGAAAATACCAGAACAACCTTATAAGAGCGTTAAATCGTCTAAAAACGCTGTAAAATATAGAAAAACCATAAAAAAGTGTTAAATCGTCGTATTACACTAAAAATCATTGAAAAACCCTTAAAATTTTTCAAACCGTCGTAAAACAGTGAAAATACCAGATAAACCTTACAAGAGCGTTTTATCGTCGTAAAACAGTGAAAATACCAGATAAACCTTAGAAAAGCGTTTTATCGTCGTAAAACAGTGAATATACCAGAAAAACCTTATAAGAGCGTGAAATCGTCGTAAAACAGCGAAAATACCAGATAAACCTTATAAGAGCGATAAATCGTCTTAAAACGCTGTAAAATATAGAAAAACCATTCAAAATTGTTAAATCGTCGTTAAACAGTGAAAATACCAGAGAAACCTTATAAGAGCGTTAAATCGACGTAAAACAGTTAAAATACCAGAAAAACCTTATTAGAGCGTTTAATCGTCGTAAAACAGTGAAAATACCTGAAAAACCTAATAAGAGCGTCAAATCGTCGTAAAACAGTGTAAATACCAGAAAAACCTTATAAGAGCGTTAAATCGTCGTAAAACAGTGAAAATACCAGAAAAACCTTATAAGAGCGTTAAATCGTCGTAAAACAGTGAAAATACCAGAAAAACCTTATAAGAGCGTTAAATCGTCGTAAAACAGTGAAAATACCAGAAAAACCTTATAAGAGCGTTAAATCGTCCTCAAACGCTGTAAAATATAGAAAAACCATTAAAAAGTGTTTGATCGTCGTATTACACTAAAAATCATTGAAAAACCTTGAAAAATTGTCAAATCGTCGTAAAACAGTGAAAATGCCAGAAAAACCTTATACGAGCGTTAAATCGTCGTAAAACAGTGAAAATACCAGAAAAACCTTATAAGAGCGTTAAATCGTCGTAAAACAGTGAAAATACCAGAAAAACCTTATAAGAGCGTTAAATCGTCCTCAAACGCTGTAAAATATAGAAAAACCATTAAAAAGTGTTTGATCGTCGTATTTCACTGAAAATCATTAAAAAACTCTTACAATTTGTCAAATTATCGTAAAACAGTGAAAATACCACAAAAACCTTATACGAGCGTTTAATCTTCTTAAAACAGTGAAAATACCAGAAAAACCTTAGAAGAGCGTTAAATCGTCGAAAAACAGTGAAAATACCAGAAAAACCTTATGCGAGCGTAAAATCGTCGTAAAACAGTGAAAATACCAGAAAAACCTTATAAGAGCGTCAAGTCGTCGTTAAACAGTGAAAATACCAGAAAAACCTTATAAGAGCGTTAAATCGTCGTAAAACAGTGAAAATACCAGAAAAACCTTATAAGAGCGTTAAATCGTCGTAAAACAGTGAAAATACCAGAAAAACCTTATAAGAGCGTTAAATCGTCGTAAAACAGTGAAAATACCAGAAAAACCTTATAAGAGCGTTAAATCGTCGTAAAACAGTGAAAATACCAGAAAAACCTTATAAGAGCGTTAAATCGTCCTCAAACGCTGTAAAATATAGAAAAACCATTAAAAAGTGTTTGATCGTCGTATTACACTAAAAATCATTGAAAAACCCTGAAAAATTGTCAAATCGTCGTAAAACAGTGAAAATGCCAGAAAAACCTTATACGAGCGTTAAATCGTCGTAAAACAGTGAAAATACCAGAAAAACCTTATAAGAGCGTTAAATCGTCGTAAAACAGTGAAAATACCAGAAAAACCTTATAAGAGCGTTAAATCGTCCTCAAACGCTGTAAAATATAGAAAAACCATTAAAAAGTGTTTGATCGTCGTATTTCACTGAAAATCATTAAAAAACTCTTACAATTTGTCAAATTATCGTAAAACAGTGAAAATACCACAAAAACCTTATACGAGCGTTTAATCTTCTTAAAACAGTGAAAATACCAGAAAAACCTTAGAAGAGCGTTAAATCGTCGAAAAACAGTGAAAATACCAGAAAAACCTTATGCGAGCGTAAAATCGTCGTAAAACAGTGAAAATACCAGAAAAACCTTATAAGAGCGTCAAGTCGTCGTTAAACAGTGAAAATACCAGAAAAACCTTATACGAGCGTTTAATCTTCTTAAAACAGTGAAAATACCAGAAAAACCTTAGAAGAGCGTTAAATCGTCGAAAAACAGTGAAAATACCAGAAAAACCTTATGCGAGCGTAAAATCGTCGTAAAACAGTGAAAATACCAGAAAAACCTTATAAGAGCGTTAAATCGTCGTTAAACAGTGTAAATACCAGAAAAACCTTAGAAGAGCGTTAAATCGTCGATAAACAGTGTAAATACCAGAAAAACCTTAGAAGAGCGTTAAATCGACGTAAAACAGTTAAAATACCAGAAAAACCTTATAAGAGCGTTAAATCATCTTAAAACGCTGTAAAATATAGAAAAACCATTAAAAAGTGATAAATCGTCGTATTACACTAATAATTATTGAAAAACCCTAAAAATTTGTCAAATCGTCGTAAAACAGTGAAAATACCAGATAAACCTAATAAGAGCGTTAAATCGTCTTAAAACACTGTAAAATATAGAAAAACCATTAAAAAGTGTTAAATCGTCGTATTACACTAAAAATCATTGAAAAACCCTGAAAAATTGTCAAATCGTCGTAAAACAGTGAAAATGCCAGAAAAACTTTATAAAAGCGTTAAATCGTCGTAAAACAGTGAAAATACCAGAAAAACCTTATAAGAGCGTTAAATCGTCGTAAAACAGTTAAAATACCAGAAAAACCTTAGAAGAGCGTTAAATCATCTTAATACGCTGTAAAATATAGAAAAACCATTAAAAAGTGTTAAATCGTCGTATTACACTAAAAATCATTGAAAAACACTTCAAATTTGTCAAACCGTCGTAAAACAGTGAAAATTTCAGATAAACCTTACAAGAGCGTTTTATCGTCGTAAAACAGTGAAAATACCAGAAATACCTTATAAGAGCGTTAAATCGTCGTAAAACAGTAAAAATACCAGAAAAACCTTAGAAGAGCGTTAAATCGACGTAAAACAGTTAAAATACCAGAAAAACCTTATAAGAGCGTTAAATCATCTAAAAACGCTGTAAAATATAGAAAAACCATTAAAAAGTGATAAATCGTCGTATTACACTAATAATCATTGAAAAACCCTAAAAATTTGTCAAATCGTCGTAAAACAGTGAAAATACCAGAACAACCTCATAAGAGCGTTAAATCGTCTAAAAACGCTGTAAAATATAGAAAAACCATTAAAAAGTGATAAATCGTCGTATAACACTAAAAATCATTGAAAAACCCTTCAAATTTGTCAAATCGTCGTTAAACAGTGAAAATACCAGAAAAACCTTATAAGAGCGTTAAATCGTCGTAAAACAGTGAAAATACCAGAACAACCTTAAAAGAGCGTTAAATCGTCTAAAAACGCTGTAAAATATAGAAAAACCATTAAAAAGTGTTAAATCGTCGTATTACACTAAAAATCATTGAAAAACACTTAAAATTTGTCAAACCGTCGTAAAACAGTGAAAATTTCAGATAAACCTTAGAAGAGCGTTTTATCGTCGTAAAACAGTGAAAATACCAGAAATACCTTATAAGAGCGTTAAATCGTCGTAAAACAGTAAAAATACCAGAAAAACCTTAGAAGAGCGTTAAATCGACGTAAAACAGTTTAAATACCAGAAAAACCTTATAAGAGCGTTAAATCATCTAAAAACGCTGTAAAATATAGAAAAACCATTAAAAAGTGATAAATCGTCGTATTACACTAATAATCATTGAAAAACCCTAAAAATTTGTCAAATCGTCGTAAAACAGTGAAAATACTAGAACAACCTCATAAGAGCGTTAAATCGTCTAAAAACGCTTTAAAATATAGAAAAACCATTAAAAAGTGTTAAATCGTCGTATTACACTAAAAATCATTGAAAAACCCTTAAAATTTGTCAAACCGTCGTTAAACAGTGAAAATACAAGAAAAACCTTATAAGAGCGTTAAATCGTCGTAAAACAGTGAAAATACCAGAAAAACCTTAAAAGAGCGTTAAATCGTCGTAAAACAGTGAAAATACCAGAAAAACCTTAAAAGAGCGTTAAATCGTCGTAAAACAGTGAAAATACCAGAAAAACCTTATAAGAGCGTTAAATCGTCGTAAAAAAGTGAAAATACCAGAAAAACCTTATAAGAGCGTTAAATCATCTTAATACGCTGTAAAATATAGAAAAACCATTAAAAAGTGTTAAATCGTCGTATTACACTAAAAATCATTGAAAAACACTTCAAATTTGTCAAACCGTCGTAAAACAGTGAAAATTTCAGATAAACCTAACAAGAGCGTTTTATCGTCGTAAAACAGTGAAAATACCAGAAAAACCTTAGAAGAGCGTTAAACCGTCGTTAAACAGTGAAAATACAAGAAAAACCTTATAAGAGCGTTAAATCGTCGTAAAACAGTGAAAATACCAGAAAAACCTTATAAGAGCGTTAAATCGACGTAAAACAGTTAAAATACAAGAAAAACCTTATAAGAGCGTTAAATCGTCGTAAAACAGTGAAAATACCAGAAAAACCTTAAAAGAGCGTTAAATCGTCGTTAAACAGTGTAAATACCAGAAAAACCTTATAAGAGCGTCAAGTCGTCGTTTAACAGTGAAAATACCAGAAAAACCTTATAAGAGCGTTAAATCGACGTAAAACAGTTAAAATACAAGAAAAACCTTATAAGAGCGTTAAATCGTCGTTAAACAGTGTAAATACCAGAAAAACCTTAGAAGAGCGTTAAATCGTCGTTAAACAGTGTAAATACCAGAAAAACCTTATAAGAGCGTCAAGTCGTCGTTTAACAGTGAAAATACCAGAAAAACCTTATAAGAGCGTTAAATCGACGTAAAACAGTTAAAATACAAGAAAAACCTTATAAGAGCGTTAAATCATCTTAAAACGCTGTAAAATATAGAAAAACCATTAAAAAGTGATAAATCGTCGTATTGCACTAATAATCATTGAAAAACCCTAAAAATTTGTCAAATCGTCGTAAAACAGTGAAAATACCAGAAAAACCTTATAAGAGCGTTAAATCATCTTAAAACGCTGTAAAATATAGAAAAACCATTAAAAAGTGATAAATCGTCGTATTACACTAATAATCATTGAAAAACCCTAAAAATTTGTCAAATCGTCGTAAAACAGTGAAAATACCAGATAAACCTAATAAAAGCGTTAAATCGTCTTAAAACACTGTAAAATATAGAAAAACCATTAAAAAGTGTTAAATCGTCGTATTACACTAAAAATCATTGAAAAACCCTGAAAAATTGTCAAATCGTCGTAAAACAGTGAAAATGCCAGAAAAACCTTATCCGAGCGTTAAATCGTCGTAAAACAGTGAAAATACCAGAAAAACCTTATAAGAGCGTTAAATCGTCGTAAAACAGTGAAAATACCTGAAAAACCTTATAAGAGCGTTAAATCGTCCTCAAACGCTGTAAAATATAGAAAAACCATTAAAAAGTGTTAAATCGTCGTATCAAATTTAGTTTAAAATAACCTTATAAGAGCGTTTAATCGACGTAAAACAGTTAAAATACCAGAAAAACCTTATAAGAGCGTTAAATCGACGTAAAACAGTTTAAATACCAGAAAAACCTTATAAGAGCGTTAAATCATCTTAAAACGCTGTAAAATATAGAAAAACCATTAAAAAGTGATAAATCGTCGTATTACATTAATAATCATTGAAAAACCCTAAAAATTTGTCAAATCGTCGTAAAACAGTGAAAATACCAGAACAACCTTATAAGAGCGTTAAATCGTCTAAAAACGCAGTAAAATATAGAAAAACCATAAAAAAGTGTTAAATCGTCGTATTACACTAAAAATCATTGAAAAACCCTTAAAATTTGTCAAACCGTCGTAAAACAGTGAAAATACCAGATAAACCTTACAAGAGCGTTTTATCGTCGTAAAACAGTGAAAATACCAGATAAACCTTAGAAAAGCGTTTTATCGTCGTAAAACAGTGAATATACCAGAAAAATCTTATAAGAGCGTGAAATCGTCGTAAAACAGCGAAAATACCAGATAAACCTTATAAGAGCGTTAAATCGTCTTAAAACGCTGTAAAATATAGAAAAACCATTCAAAATTGTTAAATCGTCGTTAAACAGTGAAAATACCAGAGAAACCTTATAAGAGCGTTAAATCGACGTAAAACAGTTAAAATACCAGAAAAACCTTATTAGAGCGTTTAATCGTCGTAAAACAGTGAAAATACCTGAAAAACCTAATAAGAGCGTCAAATCGTCGTAAAACAGTGTAAATACCAGAAAAACCTTATAAGAGCGTTAAATCGTCGTAAAACAGTGAAAATACCAGAAAAACCTTATAAGAGCGTTAAATCGTCGTAAAACAGTGAAAATACCAGAAAAACCTTATAAGAGCGTTAAATCGTCGTAAAACAGTGAAAATACCAGAAAAACCTTATAAGAGCGTTAAATCGTCCTCAAACGCTGTAAAATATAGAAAAACCATTAAAAAGTGTTTGATCGTCGTATTACACTAAAAATCATTGAAAAACCCTGAAAAATTGTCAAATCGTCGTAAAACAGTGAAAATGCCAGAAAAACCTTATACGAGCGTTAAATCGTCGTAAAACAGTGAAAATACCAGAAAAACCTTATAAGAGCGTTAAATCGTCGTAAAACAGTGAAAGTACCAGAAAAACCTTAGAAGAGCGTTAAATCGTCGTTAAACAGTGTAAATACCAGAAAAACCTTAGAAGAGCGTTAAATCGTCGTTAAACAGTGTAAATACCAGAAAAACCTTAGAAGAGCGTTAAATCGTCGTTAAACAGTGTAAATACCAGAAAAACCTTAGAAGAGCGTTAAATCGACGTAAAACAGTTAAAATACCAGAAAAACCTTATAAGAGCGTTAAATCATCTTAAAACGCTGTAAAATATAGAAAAACCATTAAAAAGTGATAAATCGTCGTATTACACTAATAATCATTGAAAAACCCTAAAAATTTGTCAAATCGTCGTAAAACCGTGAAAATACCAGATAAACCTAATAAGAGCGTTAAATCGTCTTAAAACACTGTAAAATATAGAAAAACCATTAAAAAGTGTTAAATCGTCGTATTACACTAAAAATCATTGAAAAACCCTGAAAAATTGTCAAATCGTCGTAAAACAGTGAAAATGCCAGAAAAACTTTATAAAAGCGTTAAATCGTCGTAAAACAGTGAAAATACCAGAAAAACCTTATAAGAGCGTTAAATCGTCGTAAAACAGTTAAAATACCAGAAAAACCTTAGAAGAGCGTTAAATCATCTTAATACGCTGTAAAATATAGAAAAACCATTAAAAAGTGTTAAATCGTCGTATTACACTGAAAATCATTGAAAAACACTTCAAATTTGTCAAACCGTCGTAAAACAGTGAAAATTTCAGATAAACCTTACAAGAGCGTTTTATCGTCGTAAAACAGTGAAAATACCAGAAATACTTTATAAGAGCGTTAAATCGTCGTAAAACAGTAAAAATACCAGAAAAACCTTAGAAGAGCGTTAAATCGACGTAAAACAGTTAAAATACCAGAAAAACCTTATAAGAGCGTTAAATCATCTAAAAACGCTGTAAAATATAGAAAAACCATTAAAAAGTGATAAATCGTCGTATTACACTAATAATCATTGAAAAACCCTAAAAATTTGTCAAATCGTCGTAAAACAGTGAAAATACCAGAACAACCTCATAAGAGCGTTAAATCGTCTAAAAACGCTGTAAAATATAGAAAAACCATTAAAAAGTGATAAATCGTCGTATAACACTAAAAATCATTGAAAAACCCTTCAAATTTGTCAAATCGTCGTTAAACAGTGAAAATACCAGAAAAACCTTATAAGAGCGTTAAATCGTCGTAAAACAGTGAAAATACCAGAACAACCTTAAAAGAGCGTTAAATCGTCTAAAAACGCTGTAAAATATAGAAAAACCATTAAAAAGTGTTAAATCGTCGTATTACACTAAAAATCATTGAAAAACACTTAAAATTTGTCAAACCGTCGTAAAACAGTGAAAATTTCAGATAAACCTTAGAAGAGCGTTTTATCGTCGTAAAACAGTGAAAATACCAGAAATACCTTATAAGAGCGTTAAATCGTCGTAAAACAGTAAAAATACCAGAAAAACCTTAGAAGAGCGTTAAATCGACGTAAAACAGTTTAAATACCAGAAAAACCTTATAAGAGCGTTAAATCATCTAAAAACGCTGTAAAATATAGAAAAACCATTAAAAAGTGATAAATCGTCGTATTACACTAATAATCATTGAAAAACCCTAAAAATTTGTCAAATCGTCGTAAAACAGTGAAAATACTAGAACAACCTCATAAGAGCGTTAAATCGTCTAAAAACGCTTTAAAATATAGAAAAACCATTAAAAAGTGTTAAATCGTCGTATTACACTAAAAATCATTGAAAAACCCTTAAAATTTGTCAAACCGTCGTTAAACAGTGAAAATACAAGAAAAACCTTATAAGAGCGTTAAATCGTCGTAAAACAGTGAAAATACCAGAAAAACCTTAAAAGAGCGTTAAATCGTCGTAAAACAGTGAAAATACCAGAAAAACCTTATAAGAGCGTTAAATCGTCGTTAAACAGTGAAAATACCAGAAAAACCTTATAAGAGCGTTAAATCGTCGTAAAACAGTGAAAATACCAGAAAAACCTTAAAAGAGCGTTAAATCGTCGTAAAACAGTGAAAATACCAGAAAAACCTTATAAGAGCGTTTTATCGTCGTTAAACAGTGTAAATACCAGAAAAACCTTAGAAGAGCGTTAAATCGTCGTTAAACAGTGTAAATACCAGAAAAACCTTATAAGAGCGTCAAGTCGTTGTTTAACAGTGAAAATACCAGAAAAACCTTATAAGAGCGTTAAATCGACGTAAAACAGTTAAAATACAAGAAAAACCTTATAAGAGCGTTAAATCATCCCAAAACGCTGTAAAATATAGAAAAACCATTAAAAAGTGATAAATCGTCGTATTGCACTAATAATCATTGAAAAACCCTAAAAATTTGTCAAATCGTCGTAAAACAGTGAAAATACCAGAAAAACCTTATAAGAGCGTTAAATCATCTTAAAACGCTGTAAAATATAGAAAAACCATTAAAAAGTGATAAATCGTCGTATTACACTAATAATAATTGAAAAACCCTAAAAATTTGTCAAATCGTCGTAAAACAGTGAAAATACCAGATAAACCTTATAAGAGCGTAAAATCGTCTTAAAACACTGTAAAATATAGAAAAACCATTAAAAAGTGTTAAATCGTCGTATTACACTAAAAATCATTGAAAAACCCTGAAAAATTGTCAAATCGTCGTAAAACAGTGAAAATGCCAGAAAAACCTTATACGAGCGTTAAATCGTCGTAAAACAGTGAAAATACCAGAAAAACCTTATAAGAGCGTTAAATCGTCGTAAAACAGTGAAAATACCAGAAAAACCTTATAAGAGCGTTAAATCGTCGTAAAACAGTGAAAGTACCAGAAAAACCTTAAAAGAGCGTTAAATCGTCGTAAAACAGTGAAAATACCAGAAAAACCTTATAAGAGCGTTTTATCGTCGTAAAACAGTGAAAATACCAGAAAAACCTTAGAAGAGCGTCGGATCGTCGTTAAACCGTGTAAATACCAGAAAAACCTTATAAGAGCGTCAAATCGTCGTAAAACAGTGAAAATACCAGAAAAACCTTATAAGAGCGTTAAATCGTCGTAAAACAGTGAAAATACCAGAAAAACCTTATAAGAGCGTTAAATCGTCCTCAAACGCTGTAAAATATAGAAAAACCATTAAAAAGTGTTTGATCGTCGTATTTCACTGAAAATCATTAAAAAACTCTTACAATTTGTCAAATTATCGTAAAACAGTGAAAATACCACAAAAACCTTATACGAGCGTTTAATCTTCGTAAAACAGTGAAAATACCAGAAAAACCTTAGAAGAGCGTTAAATCGTCGAAAAACAGTGAAAATACCAGAAAAACCTTATGCGAGCGTAAAATCGTCGTAAAACAGTGAAAATACCAGAAAAACCTTATAAGAGTGTCAAGTCGTCGTTAAACAGTGAAAATACCAGAAAAACCTTATAAGAGCGTTAAATCGTCGTAAAACAGTGAAAATACCAGAAAAACCTTATAAGAGCGTTAAATCGTCGTAAAACAGTGAAAGTACCAGAAAAACCTTAAAAGAGCGTTAAATCGTCGTAAAACAGTGAAAATACCAGAAAAACCTTATAAGAGCGTTTTATCGTCGTAAAACAGTGAAAATACCAGAAAAACCTTAGAAGAGCGTTAAATCGTCGTTAAACAGTGTAAATACCAGAAAAACCTTAGAAGAGCGTTAAATCGTCGTTAAACAGTGTAAATACCAGAAAAACCTTAGAAGAGCGTTAAATCGTCGTTAAACAGTGTAAATACCAGAAAAACCTTAGAAGAGCGTTAAATCGACGTAAAACAGTTAAAATACCAGAAAAACCTTATAAGAGCGTTAAATCATCTTAAAACGCTGTAAAATATAGAAAAACCATTAAAAAGTGATAAATCGTCGTATTACACTAATAATCATTGAAAAACCCTAAAAATTTGTCAAATCGTCGTAAAACAGTGAAAATACCAGATAAACCTAATAAGAGCGTTAAATCGTCTTAAAACACTGTAAAATATAGAAAAACCATTAAAAAGTGTTAAATCGTCGTATTACACTAAAAATCATTGAAAAACCCTGAAAAATTGTCAAATCGTCGTAAAACAGTGAAAATGCCAGAAAAACCTTATACGAGCGTTAAATCGTCGTAAAACAGTGAAAATACCAGAAAAACCTTATAAGAGCGTTAAATCGTCGTAAAACAGTTAAAATACCAGAAAAACCTTAGAAGAGCGTTAAATCATCTTAATACGCTGTAAAATATAGAAAAACCATTAAAAAGTGTTAAATCGTCGTATAACACTAAAAATCATTGAAAAACACTTCAAATTTGTCAAACCGTCGTAAAACAGTGAAAATTTCAGATAAACCTTACAAGAGCGTTTTATCGTCGTAAAACAGTGAAAATACCAGAAATACCTTATAAGAGCGTTAAATCGTCGTAAAACAGTAAAAATACCAGAAAAACCTTAGAAGAGCGTTAAATCGACGTAAAACAGTTAAAATACCAGAAAAACCTTATAAGAGCGTTAAATCATCTAAAAACGCTGTAAAATATAGAAAAACCATTAAAAAGTGATAAATCGTCGTATTACACTAATAATCATTGAAAAACCCTAAAAATTTGTCAAATCGTCGTAAAACAGTGAAAATACTAGAACAACCTCATAAGAGCGTTAAATCGTCTAAAAACGCTGTAAAATATAGAAAAACCATTAAAAAGTGTTAAATCGTCGTATTACACTAAAAATCATTGAAAAACCCTTAAAATTTGTCAAACCGTCGTTAAACAGTGAAAATACAAGAAAAACCTTATAAGAGCGTTAAATCGTCGTAAAACAGTGAAAATACCAGAAAAACCTTATAAGAGCGTTAAATCGTCGTAAAACAGTGAAAATACCAGAAAAACCTTAAAAGAGCGTTAAATCGTCGTAAAACAGTGAAAATACCAGAAAAACCTTATAAGAGCGTTAAATCGTCGTTAAACAGTGAAAATACCAGAAAAACCTTATAAGAGCGTTAAATCGTCGTAAAACAGTGAAAATACCAGAAAAACCTTAAAAGAGCGTTAAATCGTCGTAAAACAGTGAAAATACCAGAAAAACCTTATAAGAGCGTTTTATCGTCGTTAAACAGTGTAAATACCAGAAAAACCTTAGAAGAGCGTTAAATCGTCGTTAAACAGTGTAAATACCAGAAAAACCTTATAAGAGCGTCAAGTCGTCGTTTAACAGTGAAAATACCAGAAAAACCTTATAAGAGCTTTAAATCGACGTAAAACAGTTAAAATACAAGAAAAACCTTATAAGAGCGTTAAATCATCCCAAAACGCTGTAAAATATAGAAAAACCATTAAAAAGTGATAAATCGTCGTATTGCACTAATAATCATTGAAAAACCCTAAAAATTTGTCAAATCGTCGTAAAACAGTGAAAATACCAGAAAAACCTTATAAGAGCGTTAAATCATCTTAAAACGCTGTAAAATATAGAAAAACCATTAAAAAGTGATAAATCGTCGTATTACACTAATGATCATTGAAAAACCCTAAAAATTTGTCAAATCGTCGTAAAACAGTGAAAATACCAGATAAACCTAATAAGAGCGTTAAATCGTCTTAAAACACTGTAAAATATAGAAAAACCATTAAAAAGTGTTAAATCGTCGTATTACACTAAAAATCATTGAAAAACCCTGAAAAATTGTCAAATCGTCGTAAAACAGTGAAAATGCCAGAAAAACCTTATACGAGCGTTAAATCGTCGTAAAACAGTGAAAATACCAGAAAAACCTTATAAGAGCGTTAAATCGTCGTAAAACAGTGAAAATACCAGAAAAACCTTATAAGAGCGTTAAATCGTCGTAAAACAGTTAAAATACCAGAAAAACCTTAGAAGAGCGTTAAATCATCTTAATACGCTGTAAAATATAGAAAAACCATTAAAAAGTGTTAAATCGTCGTATAACACTAAAAATCATTGAAAAACACTTCAAATTTGTCAAACCGTCGTAAAACAGTGAAAATTTCAGATAAACCTTACAAGAGCGTTTTATCGTCGTAAAACAGTGAAAATACCAGAAATACCTTATAAGAGCGTTAAATCGTCGTAAAACAGTAAAAATACCAGAAAAACCTTAGAAGAGCGTTAAATCGACGTAAAACAGTTAAAATACCAGAAAAACCTTATAAGAGCGTTAAATCATCTAAAAACGCTGTAAAATATAGAAAAACCATTAAAAAGTGATAAATCGTCGTATTACACTAATAATCATTGAAAAACCCTAAAAATTTGTCAAATCGTCGTAAAACAGTGAAAATACCAGAAAAACCTTAGAAGAGCGTTAAATCGTCGTTAAACAGTGTAAATACCAGAAAAACCTTAGAAGAGCGTTAAATCGTCGTTAAACAGTGTAAATACCAGAAAAACCTTAGAAGAGCGTTAAATCGACGTAAAACAGTTAAAATACCAGAAAAACCTTATAAGAGCGTTAAATCATCTTAAAACGCTGTAAAATATAGAAAAACCATTAAAAAGTGATAAATCGTCGTATTACACTAATAATCATTGAAAAACCCTAAAAATTTGTCAAATCGTCGTTAAACAGTGTAAATACCAGAAAAACCTTAGAAGAGCGTTAAATCGTCGTTAAACAGTGTAAATACCAGAAAAACCTTAGAAGAGCGTTAAATCGTCGTTAAACAGTGTAAATACCAGAAAAACCTTAGAAGAGCGTTAAATCGACGTAAAACAGTTAAAATACCAGAAAAACCTTATAAGAGCGTTAAATCATCTTAAAACGCTGTAAAATATAGAAAAACCATTAAAAAGTGATAAATCGTCGTATTACACTAATAATCATTGAAAAACCCTAAAAATTTGTCAAATCGTCGTAAAACAGTGAAAATACCAGATAAACCTAATAAGAGCGTTAAATCGTCTTAAAACACTGTAAAATATAGAAAAACCATTAAAAAGTGTTAAATCGTCGTATTACACTAAAAATCATTGAAAAACCCTGAAAAATTGTCAAATCGTCGTAAAACAGTGAAAATGCCAGAAAAACCTTATACGAGCGTTAAATCGTCGTAAAACAGTGAAAATACCAGAAAAACCTTATAAGAGCGTTAAATCGTCGTAAAACAGTTAAAATACCAGAAAAACCTTAGAAGAGCGTTAAATCATCTTAATACGCTGTAAAATATAGAAAAACCATTAAAAAGTGTTAAATCGTCGTATAACACTAAAAATCATTGAAAAACACTTCAAATTTGTCA
This sequence comes from Hesperophylax consimilis, assembly GCF_061612785.1. Taxonomy (NCBI): domain Eukaryota; kingdom Metazoa; phylum Arthropoda; class Insecta; order Trichoptera; family Limnephilidae; genus Hesperophylax; species Hesperophylax consimilis. The sequence goes on along the minus strand of NW_028301317.1, from coordinate 74,544 downwards.
AACCGTCGTAAAACAGTGAAAATTTCAGATAAACCTTACAAGAGCGTTTTATCGTCGTAAAACAGTGAAAATACCAGAAATACCTTATAAGAGCGTTAAATCGTCGTAAAACAGTAAAAATACCAGAAAAACCTTAGAAGAGCGTTAAATCGACGTAAAACAGTTAAAATACCAGAAAAACCTTATAAGAGCGTTAAATCATCTAAAAACGCTGTAAAATATAGAAAAACCATTAAAAAGTGATAAATCGTCGTATTACACTAATAATCATTGAAAAACCCTAAAAATTTGTCAAATCGTCGTAAAACAGTGAAAATACTAGAACAACCTCATAAGAGCGTTAAATCGTCTAAAAACGCTGTAAAATATAGAAAAACCATTAAAAAGTGTTAAATCGTCGTATTACACTAAAAATCATTGAAAAACCCTTAAAATTTGTCAAACCGTCGTTAAACAGTGAAAATACAAGAAAAACCTTATAAGAGCGTTAAATCGTCGTAAAACAGTGAAAATACCAGAAAAACCTTATAAGAGCGTTAAATCGTCGTAAAACAGTGAAAATACCAGAAAAACCTTAAAAGAGCGTTAAATCGTCGTAAAACAGTGAAAATACCAGAAAAACCTTATAAGAGCGTTAAATCGTCGTTAAACAGTGAAAATACCAGAAAAACCTTATAAGAGCGTTAAATCGTCGTAAAACAGTGAAAATACCAGAAAAACCTTAAAAGAGCGTTAAATCGTCGTAAAACAGTGAAAATACCAGAAAAACCTTATAAGAGCGTTTTATCGTCGTTAAACAGTGTAAATACCAGAAAAACCTTAGAAGAGCGTTAAATCGTCGTTAAACAGTGTAAATACCAGAAAAACCTTATAAGAGCGTCAAGTCGTCGTTTAACAGTGAAAATACCAGAAAAACCTTATAAGAGCTTTAAATCGACGTAAAACAGTTAAAATACAAGAAAAACCTTATAAGAGCGTTAAATCATCCCAAAACGCTGTAAAATATAGAAAAACCATTAAAAAGTGATAAATCGTCGTATTGCACTAATAATCATTGAAAAACCCTAAAAATTTGTCAAATCGTCGTAAAACAGTGAAAATACCAGAAAAACCTTATAAGAGCGTTAAATCATCTTAAAACGCTGTAAAATATAGAAAAACCATTAAAAAGTGATAAATCGTCGTATTACACTAATAATCATTGAAAAACCCTAAAAATTTGTCAAATCGTCGTAAAACAGTGAAAATACCAGATAAACCTAATAAGAGCGTTAAATCGTCTTAAAACACTGTAAAATATAGAAAAACCATTAAAAAGTGTTAAATCGTCGTATTACACTAAAAATCATTGAAAAACCCTGAAAAATTGTCAAATCGTCGTAAAACAGTGAAAATGCCAGAAAAACCTTATACGAGCGTTAAATCGTCGTAAAACAGTGAAAATACCAGAAAAACCTTATAAGAGCGTTAAATCGTCGTAAAACAGTGAAAATACCAGAAAAACCTTATAAGAGCGTTAAATCGTCGTAAAACAGTGAAAGTACCAGAAAAACCTTAAAAGAGCGTTAAATCGTCGTAAAACAGTGAAAATACCAGAAAAACCTTATAAGAGCGTTAAATCGTCGTAAAACAGTTAAAATACCAGAAAAACCTTATAAGAGCGTTAAATCATCTTAATACGCTGTAAAATATAGAAAAACCATTAAAAAGTGATAAATCGTCGTATAACACTAAAAATCATTGAAAAACCCTTCAAATTTGTCAAATCGTCGTTAAACAGTGAAAATACCAGAAAAACCTTATAAGAGCGTTAAATCGACGTAAAACAGTTAAAATACCAGAAAAACCTAATTAGAGCGTTAAATCATCTTAAAACGCTGTAAAATATAGAAAAACCATTAAAAGGTGATAAATCGACGTATTACACTAATAATCATATAAAAACCCTAAAAATTTGTCAAATCGTCAAAAAAACAGTGAAAATACCAGAAAAACCTAATAAGAGCGTTAAATCGTCCTCAAACGCTGTAAAATATAGAAAAACCATTAAAAAGTGTTAAATCGTCGTATTACACTAAAAATCATTGAAAAACACTGAAAATTTGTCAAACCGTCGTAAAACAGTGAAAATTTCAGATAAACCTAACAAGAGCGTTTTATCGTCGTAAAACAGTGAAAATACCAGAAATACCTTATAAGAGCGTTAAATCGTCGTAAAACAGTAAAAATACCAGAAAAACCTTATAAGAGCGTTAAATCGTCGTAAAACAGTGTATATACCAGAAAAACCTTATAAGAGCGTCAAGTCGTCGTTAAACAGTGAAAATACCAGAAAAACCTTATAAGAGCGTTAAAACGACGTAAAACAGTTAAAATACCAGAAAAACCTAATTAGAGCGTTAAATCATCTTAAAACGCTGTAAAATATAGAAAAACCATTAAAAAGTGATAAATCGTCGTATTACACTAATAATCATTGAAAAACCCTAAGAATTTGTCAAATCGTCGTAAAACAGTGAAAATACCAGAAAAACCTTATAAGAGCGTTAAATCGTCGTAAAACAGTGAAAATACCAGAACAACCTTATGAGAGCGTTAAATCGTCTAAAAACGCTGTCAAATATAGAAAAACCATTAAAAAGTGTTAAATCGTCGTATTACACTAAAAATCATTGAAAAACACTTAAAATTTGTCAAACCGTCGTAAAACAGTGAAAATTTCAGATAAACCTTACAAGAGCGTTTTATCGTCGTAAAACAGTGAAAATACCAGAAAAACCTTATAAGAGCGTTAAATCGTCGTAAAACAGTGAAAATACAAGAAAAAACTTATAAGATCGTTAATTTGTCTTAAAACGCTGTAAAATATAGAAAAACCATTAAAAAGTGTTAAATCGTCGTATTAAATTTAGTTTAAAATAACCTTATAAGAGCGTTTAATCGACGTAAAACAGTTAAAATACCAGAAAAACCTTATAAGAGCGTTAAATCGACGTAAAACAGTTAAAATACCAGAAAAACCTTATAAGAGCGGTAAATCATCCTTAAACGCTGTAAAATATAGAAAAACCATTGAAAAGTGATAAATCGTCGTATTACACTAATAATCATTGAAAAACCCTAAGAATTCGTCAAATCGTCGTAAAACAGTGAAAAATACCAGAAAAACCTTATAAGAGCGTTAAATCATCTTAAAAAGCTGTAAAATATAGAAAAACCATTAAAAAGTGATAATATCGTCGTATTACACTAATAATCATTGAAAAACCCTAAAAATTTGTCAAATCGTCGTAAAACAGTGAAAATACCAGATAAACCTTATAAAAGCGTTAAATCGTCTTAAAACACTGTAAAATATAGAAAAACCATTAAAAAGTGTTAAATCGTCGTATTACACTAAAAATCATTGAAAAACACTTAAAATTTGTCAAACCGTCGTAAAACAGTGAAAATTTCAGATAAACCTTACAAGAGCGTTTTATCGTCGTAAAACAGTGAAAATACCAGAAATACCTTATAAGAGCGTTAAATCGTCGTAAAACAGTAAAAATACCAGAAAAACCTTATAAGAGCGTTAAATCGTCGTAAAACAGTGTAAATACCAGAAAAACCTTATAAGAGCGTCAAGTCGTCTTTAAACAGTGAAAATACCAGAAAAACCTTATAAGAGCGTTAAATCGACGTAAAACAGTTAAAATACCAGAAAAACCTTATACGAGCGTTAAATCATCTTAAAACGCTGTAAAATATAGAAAAACCATTAAAAAGTGATAAATCGTCGTATTACACTAATAATCATTGAAAAACCCTAAAAATTTGTCAAATCGTCGTAAAACAGTGAAAATACCAGAACAATCTTATAAAAGTGTTAAATCGTCGTAAAACAGTGAAAATACCAGAAAAACCTTATAAGATCGTTAATTTGTCTTAAAACGCTGTAAAATATAGAAAAACCATTAAAAAGTGTTAAATCGTAGTATTAAATTTAGTTTAAAATAACCTTATAAGAGCGTTAAATCGACGTAAAACAGTTAAAATACCAGAAAAACCTTATAAGAGCGTTAAATCATCTTAAAACGCTGTAAAATATAGAAAAACCATAAAAAAGTGATAAATCGTCGTATAACACTAAAAATCATTGACAAACCCTTCAAATTTGTCAAATCGTCGTTAAACAGTGAAAATACCAGAAAAACCTTATAAGAGCGTTAAATCATCTAAAAACGCTGTAAAATATAGAAAAACCATTAAAAACTGATAAATCGTCGTATTACACTAATAATCATTGAAAAACCCTAAAAATTTGTCAAATCGTCGTAAAACAGTGAAAATACCAGAACAACCTCATAAGAGCGTTAAATCGTCTCAAAACGCTGTAAAATATAGAAAAACCATTAAAAAGTGATAAATCGTCGTATAACACTAAAAATCATTGAAAAACCCTTCAAATTTGTCAAATCGTCGTTAAACAGTGAAAATACCAGAAAAACCTTATAAGAGCGTTAAATCGTCGTAAAACAGTGAAAATACCAGAACAACCTTAAAAGAGCGTTAAATCGTCTAAAAACGCTGTAAAATATAGAAAAACCATTAAAAAGTGTTAAATCGTCGTATTACACTAAAAATCATTGAAAAACACTTAAAATTTGTCAAACCGTCGTAAAACAGTGAAAATTTCAGATAAACCTAAGAAGAGCGTTTTATCGTCGTAAAACAGTGAAAATACCAGAAATACCTTAAAAGAGCGTTAAATCGTCGTAAAACAGTAAAAATACCAGAAAAACCTTATAAGAGCGTTAAATCGTCGTAAAACAGTGAAAATACCAGAAAAACCTTAAAAGAGCGTTAAATCGTCGTAAAACAGTGAAAATACCAGAAAAACCTTATAAGAGCGTTAAATCGTCGTAAAAAAGTGAAAATACCAGAAAAACCTTATAAGAGCGTTAAATCATCTTAATACGCTGTAAAATATAGAAAAACCATTAAAAAGTGTTAAATCGTCGTATTACACTAAAAATCATTGAAAAACACTTCAAATTTGTCAAACCGTCGTAAAACAGTGAAAATTTCAGATAAACCTAACAAGAGCGTTTTATTGTCGTAAAACAGTGAAAATACCAGAAAAACCTTAGAAGAGCGTTAAATCGTCGTTAAACAGTGAAAATACCAGAAAAACCTTAGAAGAGCGTTAAATCGTCGTTAAACAGTGTAAATACCAGAAAAACCTTATAAGAGCGTCAAGTCGTCGTTTAACAGTGAAAATACCAGAAAAACCTTATAAGAGCGTTAAATCGACGTAAAACAGTTAAAATACAAAGAAAAAACCTTATAAGAGCGTTAAATCATCTTAAAACGCTGTAAAATATAGAAAAACCATTAAAAAGTGATAAATCGTCGTATTGCACTAATAATCATTGAAAAACCCTAAAAATTTGTCAAATCGTCGTAAACAGTGAAAATACCAGAAAAACCTTATAAGAGCGTTAAATCATCTTAAAACGCTGTAAAATATAGAAAAACCATTAAAAAGTGATAAATCGTCGTATTACACTAATAATCATTGAAAAACCCTAAAAATTTGTCAAATCGTCGTAAAACAGTGAAAATACCAGATAAACCTAATAAGAGCGTTAAATCGTCTTAAAACACTGTAAAATATAGAAAAACCCATTAAAAAGTGTTAAATCGTCGTATTACACTAAAAATCATTGAAAAACCCTGAAAAATTGTCAAATCGTCGTAAAACAGTGAAAATGCCAGAAAAACCTTATCCGAGCGTTAAATCGTCGTAAAACAGTGAAAATACCAGAAAAAACCTTATAAGAGCGTTAAATCGTCGTAAAACAGTGAAAATACCTGAAAAACCTTAAAAGAGCGTTAAATCGTCCTCAAACGCTGTAAAATATAGAAAAACCATTAAAAAGTGTTAAATCGTCGTATCAAATTTAGTTTTAAAATAACCTTATAAGAGCGTTTAATCGACGTAAAACAGTTAAAATACCAGAAAAACCTTATAAGAGCGTTAAATCGACGTAAAACAGTTTAAATACCAGAAAAACCTTATAAGAGCGTTAAATCATCTTAAAACGCTGTAAAATATAGAAAAACCATTAAAAAGTGATAAATCGTCGTATTACATTAATAATCATTGAAAAACCCTAAAAATTTGTCAAATCGTCGTAAAACAGTGAAATACCAGAACAACCTTATAAGAGCGTTAAATCGTCTAAAAACGCTGTAAAATATAGAAAAACCATAAAAAGTGTTAAATCGTCGTATTACACTAAAAATCATTGAAAAACCCTTAAAAATTTGTCAAACCGTCGTAAAACAGTGAAAATACCAGATAAAACCTTACAAGAGCGTTTTATCGTCGTAAAACAGTGAAAATACCAGATAAACCTTAGAAAAGCGTTTTATCGTCGTAAAACAGTGAATATACCAGAAAAACCTTATAAGAGCGTGAAATCGTCGTAAAACAGCGAAAATACCAGATAAACCTTATAAGAGCGATAAATCGTCTTAAAACGCTGTAAAATATAGAAAAACCATTTCAAAATTGTTAAATCGTCGTTAAACAGTGAAAATACCAGAGAAACCTTATAAGAGCGTTAAATCGACGTAAAACAGTTAAAATACCAGAAAAACCTTATTAGAGCGTTTAATCGTCGTAAAACAGTGAAAATACCTGAAAAACCTAATAAGAGCGTCAAATCGTCGTAAAACAGTGAAAATGCCAGAAAAACCTTATACGAGCGTTAAATCGTCGTAAAACAGTGAAAATACCAGAAAAACCTTATAAGAGCGTTAAATCGTCGTAAAAACAGTGAAAATACCAGAAAAACCTTATAAGAGCGTTAAAATCGTCCTCAAACGCTGTAAAATATAGAAAAACCATTAAAAAGTGTTTGATCGTCGTATTTCACTGAAAATCATTAAAAAACTCTTACAATTTGTCAAATTATCGTAAAACAGTGAAAATACCACAAAAACCTTATACGAGCGTTTAATCTTCTTAAAACAGTGAAAATACCAGAAAAACCTTAGAAGAGCGTTAAATCGTCGAAAAACAGTGAAAATACCAGAAAAAACCTTATGCGAGCGTAAAATCGTCGTAAAACAGTGAAAATACCAGAAAAACCTTATAAGAGCGTCAAGTCGTCGTTAAACAGTGAAAATACCAGAAAAAACCTTATAAGAGCGTTAAATCGTCGTAAAACAGTGAAAATACCAGAAAAACCTTATAAGAGCGTTAAATCGTCGTAAAACAGTGAAAGTACCAGAAAAACCTTAAAAGAGCGTAAAATCGTCGTAAACAGTGAAAATACCAGAAAAACCTTATAAGAGCGTTTTATCGTCGTAAAACAGTGAAAATACCAGAAAAACCTTAGAAGAGCGTTAAATCGTCGTTAAACAGTGTAAATACCAGAAAAACCTTAGAAGAGCGTTAAATCGTCGTTAAACAGTGTAAATACCAGAAAAACCTTAGAAGAGCGTTAAATCGTCGTTAAACAGTGTAAATACCAGAAAAACCTTAGAAGAGCGTTAAATCGACGTAAAACAGTTAAAATACCAGAAAAACCTTATAAGAGCGTTAAATCATCTTAAAACGCTGTAAAATATAGAAAAACCATTAAAAAGTGATAAATCGTCGTATTACACTAATAATTATTGAAAAACCCTAAAAATTTGTCAAATCGTCGTAAAACAGTGAAAATACCAGATAAACCTAATAAGAGCGTTAAATCGTCTTAAAACACTGTAAAATATAGAAAAAACCATTAAAAAGTGTTAAATCGTCGTATTACACTAAAAATCATTGAAAAACCCTGAAAAATTGTCAAATCGTCGTAAAACAGTGAAAATGCCAGAAAAACTTTATAAAAGCGTTAAATCGTCGTAAAACAGTGAAAATACCAGAAAAACCTTATAAGAGCGTTAAATCGTCGTAAAACAGTTAAAATACCAGAAAAACCTTAGAAGAGCGTTAAATCATCTTAATACGCTGTAAAATATAGAAAAACCATTAAAAAGTGTTAAATCGTCGTATTACACTAAAAATCATTGAAAAACACTTCAAATTTGTCAAACCGTCGTAAAACAGTGAAAATTTCAGATAAACCTTACAAGAGCGTTTTATCGTCGTAAAACAGTGAAAATACCAGAAATACCTTATAAGAGCGTTAAATCGTCGTAAAACAGTAAAAATACCAGAAAAACCTTACAAGAGCGTTAAATCGTCGTAAAACAGTGAAATTACCAGAAAAACCTTATAAGAGCGTTAAATCGTCGTAAAACAGTGAAAATACCAGAAAAACCTTACAAGAGCGTTAAATCGTCGTAAAACAGTGTTAATACCAGAAAAACCTTTATAAGATCGTCAAGTCGTCGTTAAACAGTGAAAATACCAGAAAAACCTTATAAGAGCGTTAAATCGACGTAAAACAGTTAAAATACCAGAAAAACCTTATAAGAGCGTTAAATCATCTTAAAACGCTGTAAAATATAGAAAAACCATTAAAAAGTGATAAATCGTCGTATTACACTAATAATCATTGAAAAACCCTAAAAATTTGTCAAATCGTCGTAAAACAGTGAAAATACCAGAACAACCTCATAAGAGCGTTAAATCGTCTAAAAACGCTGTAAAATATAGAAAAACCATTAAAAAGTGATAAATCGTCGTATAACACTAAAAATCATTGAAAAACCCTTCAAATTTGTCAAATCGTCGTTAAACAGTGAAAATACCAGAAAAACCTTATAAGAGCGTTAAATCGTCGTAAAACAGTGAAAATACCAGAACAACCTTAAAAGAGCGTTAAATCGTCTAAAAACGCTGTAAAATATAGAAAAACCATTAAAAAGTGTTAAATCGTCGTATTACACTAAAAATCATTGAAAAACACTTAAAATTTGTCAAACCGTCGTAAAACAGTGAAAATTTCAGATAAACCTTAGAAGAGCGTTTTATCGTCGTAAAACAGTGAAAATACCAGAAATACCTTATAAGAGCGTTAAATCGTCGTAAAACAGTAAAAATACCAGAAAAACCTTAGAAGAGCGTTAAATCGACGTAAAACAGTTTAAATACCAGAAAAACCTTATAAGAGCGTTAAATCATCTAAAAACGCTGTAAAATATAGAAAAACCATTAAAAAGTGATAAATCGTCGTATTACACTAATAATCATTGAAAAACCCTAAAAATTTGTCAAATCGTCGTAAAACAGTGAAAATACTAGAACAACCTCATAAGAGCGTTAAATCGTCTAAAAACGCTTTAAAATATAGAAAAACCATTAAAAAGTGTTAAATCGTCGTATTACACTAAAAATCATTGAAAAACCCTTAAAATTTGTCAAACCGTCGTTAAACAGTGAAAATACAAGAAAAACCTTATAAGAGCGTTAAATCGTCGTAAAACAGTGAAAATACCAGAAAAACCTTAAAAGAGCGTTAAATCGTCGTAAAACAGTGAAAATACCAGAAAAACCTTAAAAGAGCGTTAAATCGTCGTAAAACAGTGAAAATACCAGAAAAACCTTATAAGAGCGTTAAATCGTCGTAAAAAAGTGAAAATACCAGAAAAACATTATAAGAGCGTTAAATCATCTTAATACGCTGTAAAATATAGAAAAACCATTAAAAAGTGTTAAATCGTCGTATTACACTAAAAATCATTGAAAAACACTTCAAATTTGTCAAACCGTCGTAAAACAGTGAAAATTTCAGATAAACCTAACAAGAGCGTTTTATCGTCGTAAAACAGTGAAAATACCAGAAAAACCTTAGAAGAGCGTTAAATCGTCGTTAAACAGTGAAAATACCAGAAAAACCTTAGAAGAGCGTTAAATCGTCGTTAAACAGTGTAAATACCAGAAAAACCTTATAAGAGCGTCAAGTCGTCGTTTAACAGTGAAAATACCAGAAAAACCTTATAAGAGCGTTAAATCGACGTAAAACAGTTAAAATACAAGAAAAACCTTATAAGAGCGTTAAATCGTCGTAAAACAGTGAAAATACCAGAAAAACCTTAAAAGAGCGTTAAATCGTCGTTAAACAGTGTAAATACCAGAAAAACCTTATAAGAGCGTCAAGTCGTCGTTTAACAGTGAAAATACCAGAAAAACCTTATAAGAGCGTTAAATCGACGTAAAACAGTTAAAATACAAGAAAAACCTTATAAGAGCGTTAAATCGTCGTTAAACAGTGTAAATACCAGAAAAACCTTAGAAGAGCGTTAAATCGTCGTTAAACAGTGTAAATACCAGAAAAACCTTATAAGAGCGTCAAGTCGTCGTTTAACAGTGAAAATACCAGAAAAACCTTATAAGAGCGTTAAATCGACGTAAAACAGTTAAAATACAAGAAAAACCTTATAAGAGCGTTAAATCATCTTAAAACGCTGTAAAATATAGAAAAACCATTAAAAAGTGATAAATCGTCGTATTGCACTAATAATCATTGAAAAACCCTAAAAATTTGTCAAATCGTCGTAAAACAGTGAAAATACCAGAAAAACCTTATAAGAGCGTTAAATCATCTTAAAACGCTGTAAAATATAGAAAAACCATTAAAAAGTGATAAATCGTCGTATTACACTAATAATCATTGAAAAACCCTAAAAATTTGTCAAATCGTCGTAAAACAGTGAAAATACCAGATAAACCTAATAAGAGCGTTAAATCGTCTTAAAACACTGTAAAATATAGGAAAACCATTAAAAAGTGTTAAATCGTCGTATTACACTAAAAATCATTGAAAAACCCTTAAAATTTGTCAAACCGTCGTAAAACAGTGAAAATACCAGATAAACCTTACAAGAGCGTTTTATCGTCGTAAAACAGTGAAAATACCAGATAAACCTTAGAAAAGCGTTTTATCGTCGTAAAACAGTGAATATACCAGAAAAACCTTATAAGAGCGTGAAATCGTCGTAAAACAGCGAAAATACCAGATAAACCTTATAAGAGCGTTAAATCGTCTTAAAACGCTGTAAAATATAGAAAAACCATTCAAAATTGTTAAATCGTCGTTAAACAGTGAAAATACCAGAGAAACCTTATAAGAGCGTTAAATCGACGTAAAACAGTTAAAATACCAGAAAAACCTTATTAGAGCGTTTAATCGTCGTAAAACAGTGAAAATACCTGAAAAACCTAATAAGAGCGTCAAATCGTCGTAAAACAGTGTAAATACCAGAAAAACCTTATAAGAGCGTTAAATCGTCGTAAAACAGTGAAAATACCAGAAAAACCTTATAAGAGCGTTAAATCGTCGTAAAACAGTGAAAATACCAGAAAAACCTTATAAGAGCGTTAAATCGTCGTAAAACAGTGAAAATACCAGAAAAACCTTATAAGAGCGTTAAATCATCTTAAAACGCTGTAAAATATAGAAAAACCATTAAAAAGTGATAAATCGTCGTATTACACTAAAAATCATTGAAAAACCCTGAAAAATTGTCAAATCGTCGTAAAACAGTGAAAATACCAGAGAAACCTTATAAGAGCGTTAAATCGACGTAAAACAGTTAAAATACCAGAAAAACCTTATTAGAGCGTTTAATCGTCGTAAAACAGTGAAAATACCTGAAAAACCTAATAAGAGCGTCAAATCGTCGTAAAACAGTGTAAATACCAGAAAAACCTTATAAGAGCGTTAAATCGTCGTAAAACAGTGAAAATACCAGAAAAACCTTATAAGAGCGTTAAATCGTCGTAAAACAGTGAAAATACCAGAAAAACCTTATAAGAGCGTTAAATCGTCGTAAAACAGTGAAAATACCAGAAAAACCTTATAAGAGCGTTAAATCATCTTAAAACGCTGTAAAATATAGAAAAACCATTAAAAAGTGATAAATCGTCGTATTACACTAAAAATCATTGAAAAACCCTGAAAAATTGTCAAATCGTCGTAAAACAGTGAAAATGCCAGAAAAACCTTATACGAGCGTTAAATCGTCGTAAAACAGTGAAAATACCAGAAAAACCTTATAAGAGCGTTAAATCGTCGTAAAACAGTGAAAGTACCAGAAAAACCTTAGAAGAGCGTTAAATCGTCGTTAAACAGTGTAAATACCAGAAAAACCTTAGAAGAGCGTTAAATCGTCGTTAAACAGTGTAAATACCAGAAAAACCTTAGAAGAGCGTTAAATCGTCGTTAAACAGTGTAAATACCAGAAAAACCTTAGAAGAGCGTTAAATCGACGTCAAACAGTTAAAATACCAGAAAAACCTTATAAGAGCGTTAAATCATCTTAAAACGCTGTAAAATATAGAAAAACCATTAAAAAGTGATAAATCGTCGTATTACACTAATAATCATTGAAAAACCCTAAAAATTTGTCAAATCGTCGTAAAACAGTGAAAATACCAGATAAACCTAATAAGAGCGTTAAATCATCTTAAAACGCTGTAAAATATAGAAAAACCATTAAAAAGTGATAAATCGTCGTATTACACTAATAATCATTGAAAAACCCTAAAAATTTGTCAAATCGTCGTAAAACAGTGAAAATACCAGATAAACCTAATAAGAGCGTTAAATCGTCTTAAAACACTGTAAAATATAGGAAAACCATTAAAAAGTGTTAAATCGTCGTATTACACTAAAAATCATTGAAAAACCCTGAAAAATTGTCAAATCGTCGTAAAACAGTGAAAATGCCAGAAAAACCTTATCCGAGCGTTAAATCGTCGTAAAACAGTGAAAATACCAGAAAAACCTTATAAGAGCGTTAAATCGTCGTAAAACAGTGAAAATACCTGAAAAACCTTATAAGAGCGTTAAATCGTCCTCAAACGCTGTAAAATATAGAAAAACCATTAAAAAGTGTTAAATCGTCGTATCAAATTTAGTTTAAAATAACCTTATAAGAGCGTTTAATCGACGTAAAACAGTTAAAATACCAGAAAAACCTTATAAGAGCGTTAAATCGACGTAAAACAGTTTAAATACCAGAAAAACCTTATAAGAGCGTTAAATCATCTTAAAACGCTGTAAAATATAGAAAAACCATTAAAAAGTGATAAATCGTCGTATTACATTAATAATCATTGAAAAACCCTAAAACTTTGTCAAATCGTCGTAAAACAGTGAAAATACCAGAACAACCTTATAAGAGCGTTAAATCGTCTAAAAACGCTGTAAAATATAGAAAAACCATTAAAAAGTGTTAAATCGTCGTATTACACTAAAAATCATTGAAAAACCCTTAAAATTTGTCAAACCGTCGTAAAACAGTGAAAATACCAGATAAACCTTACAAGAGCGTTTTATCGTCGTAAAACAGTGAAAATACCAGATAAACCTTAGAAAAGCGTTTTATCGTCGTAAAACAGTGAATATACCAGAAAAACCTTATAAGAGCGTGAAATCGTCGTAAAACAGCGAAAATACCAGATAAACCTTATAAGAGCGTTAAATCGTCTTAAAACGCTGTAAAATATAGAAAAACCATTCAAAATTGTTAAATCGTCGTTAAACAGTGAAAATACCAGAGAAACCTTATAAGAGCGTTAAATCGACGTAAAACAGTTAAAATACCAGAAAAACCTTATTAGAGCGTTTAATCGTCGTAAAACAGTGAAAATACCTGAAAAACCTAATAAGAGCGTCAAATCGTCGTAAAACAGTGTAAATACCAGAAAAACCTTATAAGAGCGTTAAATCGTCGTAAAACAGTGAAAATACCAGAAAAACCTTATAAGAGCGTTAAATCGTCGTAAAACAGTGAAAATACCAGAAAAACCTTATAAGAGCGTTAAATCGTCGTAAAACAGTGAAAATACCAGAAAAACCTTATAAGAGCGTTAAATCATCTTAAAACGCTGTAAAATATAGAAAAACCATTAAAAAGTGATAAATCGTCGTATTACACTAAAAATCATTGAAAAACCCTGAAAAATTGTCAAATCGTCGTAAAACAGTGAAAATGCCAGAAAAACCTTATACGAGCGTTAAATCGTCGTAAAACAGTGAAAATACCAGAAAAACCTTATAAGAGCGTTAACACTAGAAAGACCGAAGCGGTCATTTTGACCGTTTCACGATGTAATATGACGATATTTTGCTTAAAATTTATGGTAATGATCTGATTTTTTTTTACTTTTCATAATTCATGATTTAACGACCATAGTGAAAAAAAACAGGTACCTACCGTATTTATTTATCGAAATATAATGATTTATACCTACAAAGACCGCCGCGGTCAATGTGACCATTAGGGCCATTTTTAGCTGGGATTGTTTAGGATCTTCTTTATTCAAGTTTAAAATATACCCATTCCACCTTACACATGTTACTACTAATTTACCTTTCTCTTTCTTTCGGTATCGTTCTTACTCGATCTGCACTGTGGTTGTCAGTTGTTAGTATTCTACCGCATGTTGGTCTGTGCATATGTATTTCAAGTCACAGAAAATTTCGTTTTATTTTTGTAGATTGTATTCTAATTATTTTTGCTATAGTTTCATTGAAACTTTGGAACATAATATCATATCGATATGAGTGCTCGTAGAAATCTTACCGATTCGGATATAGTGGAAGAACTAGCTAGACTTCAAAACATTGCAGAGGATCACTCAGATGAAGAATGTCGTGCCAGTAAAATTGATGACACCGTTTTTGTTTTGGAGCCCAATATTTTTTCATCGGAAATGAAGATCATGAAGATTTTCAGATGACATCGACATATTTTCCTAGAAATCCGATTTCAAATCGTCATGGTCGAGGGGTTAGAATAAGAGGCAGCCGCGGAGGACGTTTTTCTGCAAGAGTAACAGACCTAGCGGAAATTGGAGATATTCAGGTTGCAGTTGACGGTACAGAATGGACCTGTACATCACATACTCGGAGTACTTCCAGCCAGCAAGGACGACGTAATTGTCAAAATGTACTCAGAGAAGTTGCAGGCCCAACACCTTATGCGAAGCGATATGTTGAAAACAATAAAGTTCTAAAAGACTTATTATGGTCGATAAGTAAGAACAGATTCAAAAAATTATTAAATATTTGCGTTTTGATTTGCGAACAACGAGATCTTCACGACTAGCAACTGATAAATTTGCACTAGCATCGGCAATTTGGAACAAGTTAATTGAAAACTGTAATCTGTGTTACGTTCCTGGTGAAAATTTGACGGGCGATGAAAAGCTATTTCCTAGCAAAACTCGTTGTCCGTTTACTCAGTATATAGCAAACAAGTCTGACAAATTTGGAAAAAATATTGGCTTGTGGTGGCCGTAGATACTAAATACCTATGTAATGGATTTCCATATTTAGGTAAAACTGAAGAAAGTTCAAATGAGTCACTACCAGAATATGTAATAATGAAACTATTACAACCGTATCTCAAGAAAAGACGAAACATCACAACTGAAATTTTTTTATGCTTCGATGAAGCTGGCAGAGAAATAACGAGCTGAACAAACAAGTACTGTCGAAACGATGAGAAGGGCCAGGAGAGAAATACCAGCAGTTTGCTAAACCATTTGTACTCCACGTTATGAATCATTTATTTTGAAGGCTAGCAATGGTACTACACTAACTTTTCATCAAGGAAAACTGAAGAAAAATGTAATGATATTGAGTACAGTATATCCGGATGTTCAATTTGGTGACAGAACTAAGAAAATTCCCGAAACGATTGAATTTTACAATTCTACAAAATATGGTGTCGATATAATCGACCAAATAGCGCGTAAATATTCCGTAAGAGCTGGAAGTAGAAGGTGGCCTGTGCACGTTTTCTACAACATACTTGATCTAGCCGCTAAAAATGCATGGATAATTTATAAAAAAGATAACAAAAAATATATATCTCGTCACAATTTTATTCTACAGCTTGTTGGAGAACTACGGTCAGCATATACAAATACCAGCGCCGGTCCAGTTGTGTTTGCTCCTGAAGAATTGAAAGAAAGGGAATCCGAAAATAATAATTCTAAAAGACGAGAGTGCCAAATTAATAAAAAATGTAAGTAAAATAAACCAACTGACACATTTGATAATTGTAAGAAATCTGTTTGCGGAAAGTGCCTCGGATATTATTAAAAAAAAATCAGTTTGTACTAAATGTGCACCTAATCGATTAAAGTAAATCATTTCAATACATAGTTATTGTTTTATTTATTTAATATTATGCCAAATATGACACAATTACAATAATAATAAACTCGCATGTTATCAGCGGTCAAAATGACCGTTGTGGTCTTTATAGGTATGGAGCAGTACCCGGTCTTTCTAGTGTTAAATCGTCGTAAAACAGTGAAAGTACCAGAAAAACCTTAGAAGAGCGTTAAATCGTCGTTAAACAGTGTAAATACCAGAAAAACCTTAGAAGAGCGTTAAATCGTCGTTAAACAGTGTAAATACCAGAAAAACCTTAGAAGAGCGTTAAATCGTCGTTAAACAGTGTAAATACCAGAAAAACCTTAGAAGAGCGTTAAATCGACGTCAAACAGTTAAAATACCAGAAAAACCTTATAAGAGCGTTAAATCATCTTAAAACGCTGTAAAATATAGAAAAACCATTAAAAAGTGATAAATCGTCGTATTACACTAATAATCATTGAAAAACCCTAAAAATTTGTCAAATCGTCGTAAAACAGTGAAAATACCAGATAAACCTAATAAGAGCGTTAAATCGTCTTAAAACACTGTAAAATATAGAAAAACCATTAAAAAGTGTTAAATCGTCGTATTACACTAAAAATCATTGAAAAACCCTGAAAAATTGTCAAATCGTCGTAAAACAGTGAAAATGCCAGAAAAACTTTATAAAAGCGTTAAATCGTCGTAAAACAGTGAAAATACCAGAAAAACCTTAGAAGAGCGTTAAATCATCTTAATACGCTGTAAAATATAGAAAAACCATTAAAAAGTGTTAAATCGTCGTATTACACTAAAAATCATTGAAAAACACTTCAAATTTGTCAAACCGTCGTAAAACAGTGAAAATTTCAGATAAACCTTACAAGAGCGTTTTATCGTTGTAAAACAGTGAAAATACCAGAGAAACCTTATAAGAGCGTTAAATCGACGTAAAACAGTTAAAATACCAGAAAAACCTTATTAGAGCGTTTAATCGTCGTAAAACAGTGAAAATACCTGAAAAACCTAATAAGAGCGTCAAATCGTCGTAAAACAGTGAAAATGCCAGAAAAACCTTATACGAGCGTTAAATCGTCGTAAAACAGTGAAAATACCAGAAAAACCTTATAAGAGCGTTAAATCGTCGTAAAACAGTGAAAATACCAGAAAAACCTTATAAGAGCGTTAAATCGTCCTCAAACGCTGTAAAATATAGAAAAACCATTAAAAAGTGTTTGATCGTCGTATTTCACTGAAAATCATTAAAAAACTCTTACAATTTGTCAAATTATCGTAAAACAGTGAAAATACCACAAAAACCTTATACGAGCGTTTAATCTTCTTAAAACAGTGAAAATACCAGAAAAACCTTAGAAGAGCGTTTTATCGTCGTAAAACAGTGAAAATACCAGAAAAACCTTAGAAGAGCGTTAAATCGTCGTTAAACAGTGTAAATACCAGAAAAACCTTAGAAGAGCGTTAAATCGTCGTTAAACAGTGTAAATACCAGAAAAACCTTAGAAGAGCGTTAAATCGTCGTTAAACAGTGTAAATACCAGAAAAACCTTAGAAGAGCGTTAAATCGACGTAAAACAGTTAAAATACCAGAAAAACCTTATAAGAGCGTTAAATCATCTTAAAACGCTGTAAAATATAGAAAAACCATTAAAAAGTGATAAATCGTCGTATTACACTAATAATTATTGAAAAACCCTAAAAATTTGTCAAATCGTCGTAAAACAGTGAAAATACCAGATAAACCTAATAAGAGCGTTAAATCGTCTTAAAACACTGTAAAATATAGAAAAACCATTAAAAAGTGTTAAATCGTCGTATTACACTAAAAATCATTGAAAAACCCTGAAAAATTGTCAAATCGTCGTAAAACAGTGAAAATGCCAGAAAAACTTTATAAAAGCGTTAAATCGTCGTAAAACAGTGAAAATACCAGAAAAACCTTATAAGAGCGTTAAATCGTCGTAAAACAGTTAAAATACCAGAAAAACCTTAGAAGAGCGTTAAATCATCTTAATACGCTGGAAAATATAGAAAAACCATTAAAAAGTGTTAAATCGTCGTATTACACTAAAAATCATTGAAAAACACTTCAAATTTGTCAAACCGTCGTAAAACAGTGAAAATTTCAGATAAACCTTACAAGAGCGTTTTATCGTCGTAAAACAGTGAAAATACCAGAAATACCTTATAAGAGCGTTAAATCGTCGTAAAACAGTAAAAATACCAGAAAAACCTTACAAGAGCGTTAAATCGTCGTAAAACAGTGAAATTACCAGAAAAACCTTATAAGAGCGTTAAATCGTCGTAAAACAGTGAAAATACCAGAAAAACCTTACAAGAGCGTTAAATCGTCGTAAAACAGTGTTAATACCAGAAAAACCTTTATAAGATCGTCAAGTCGTCGTTAAACAGTGAAAATACCAGAAAAACCTTATAAGAGCGTTAAATCGTCGTAAAACAGTGAAAATACCAGAACAACCTTAAAAGAGCGTTAAATCGTCTAAAAACGCTGTAAAATATAGAAAAACCATTAAAAAGTGTTAAATCGTCGTATTACACTAAAAATCATTGAAAAACACTTAAAATTTGTCAAACCGTCGTAAAACAGTGAAAATTTCAGATAAACCTTAGAAGAGCGTTTTATCGTCGTAAAACAGTGAAAATACCAGAAATACCTTAGAAGAGCGTTAAATCGACGTAAAACAGTAAAAATACCAGAAAAACCTTAGAAGAGCGTTAAATCGACGTAAAACAGTTTAAATACCAGAAAAACCTTATAAGAGCGTTAAATCATCTAAAAACGCTGTAAAATATAGAAAAACCATTAAAAAGTGATAAATCGTCGTATTACACTAATAATCATTGAAAAACCCTAAAAATTTGTCAAATCGTCGTAAAACAGTGAAAATACTAGAACAACCTCATAAGAGCGTTAAATCGTCTAAAAACGCTTTAAAATATAGAAAAACCATTAAAAAGTGTTAAATCGTCGTATTACACTAAAAATCATTGAAAAACCCTTAAAATTTGTCAAACCGTCGTTAAACAGTGAAAATACAAGAAAAACCTTATAAGAGCGTTAAATCGTCGTAAAACAGTGAAAATACCAGAAAAACCTTAAAAGAGCGTTAAATCGTCGTAAAACAGTGAAAATACCAGAAAAACCTTAAAAGAGCGTTAAATCGTCGTAAAACAGTGAAAATACCAGAAAAACCTTATAAGAGCGTTAAATCGTCGTAAAAAAGTGAAAATACCAGAAAAACCTTATAAGAGCGTTAAATCATCTTAATACGCTGTAAAATATAGAAAAACCATTAAAAAGTGTTAAATCGTCGTATTACACTAAAAATCATTGAAAAACACTTCAAATTTGTCAAACCGTCGTAAAACAGTGAAAATTTCAGATAAACCTAACAAGAGCGTTTTATCGTCGTAAAACAGTGAAAATACCAGAAAAACCTTAGAAGAGCGTTAAATCGTCGTTAAACAGTGAAAATACCAGAAAAACCTTAGAAGAGCGTTAAATCGTCGTTAAACAGTGTAAATACCAGAAAAACCTTATAAGAGCGTCAAGTCGTCGTTTAACAGTGAAAATACCAGAAAAACCTTATAAGAGCGTTAAATCGACGTAAAACAGTTAAAATACAAGAAAAACCTTATAAGAGCGTTAAATCGTCGTAAAACAGTGAAAATACCAGAAAAACCTTAAAAGAGCGTTAAATCGTCGTTAAACAGTGTAAATACCAGAAAAACCTTATAAGAGCGTCAAGTCGTCGTTTAACAGTGAAAATACCAGAAAAACCTTATAAGAGCGTTAAATCGACGTAAAACAGTTAAAATACAAGAAAAACCTTATAAGAGCGTTAAATCGTCGTTAAACAGTGTAAATACCAGAAAAACCTTAGAAGAGCGTTAAATCGTCGTTAAACAGTGTAAATACCAGAAAAACCTTATAAGAGCGTCAAGTCGTCGTTTAACAGTGAAAATACCAGAAAAACCTTATAAGAGCGTTAAATCGACGTAAAACAGTTAAAATACAAGAAAAACCTTATAAGAGCGTTAAATCATCTTAAAACGCTGTAAAATATAGAAAAACCATTGAAAAGTGATAAATCGTCGTATTGCACTAATAATCATTGAAAAACCCTAAAAATTTGTCAAATCGTCGTAAAACAGTGAAAATACCAGAAAAACCTTATAAGAGCGTTAAATCATCTTAAAACGCTGTAAAATATAGAAAAACCATTAAAAAGTGATAAATCGTCGTATTACACTAATAATCATTGAAAAACCCTAAAAATTTGTCAAATCGTCGTAAAACAGTGAAAATACCAGATAAACCTAATAAGAGCGTTAAATCGTCTTAAAACACTGTAAAATATAGAAAAACCATTAAAAAGTGTTAAATCGTCGTATTACACTAAAAATCATTGAAAAACCCTGAAAAATTGTCAAATCGTCGTAAAACAGTGAAAATGCCAGAAAAACCTTATCCGAGCGTTAAATCGTCGTAAAACAGTGAAAATACCAGAAAAACCTTATAAGAGCGTTAAATCGTCGTAAAACAGTGAAAATACCTGAAAAACCTTATAAGAGCGTTAAATCGTCCTCAAACGCTGTAAAATATAGAAAAACCATTAAAAAGTGTTAAATCGTCGTATCAAATTTAGTTTAAAATAACCTTATAAGAGCGTTTAATCGACGTAAAACAGTTAAAATACCAGAAAAACCTTATAAGAGCGTTTAATCGACGTAAAACAGTTTAAATACCAGAAAAACCTTATAAGAGCGTTAAATCATCTTAAAACGCTGTAAAATATAGAAAAACCATTAAAAAGTGATAAATCGTCGTATTACATTAATAATCATTGAAAAACCCTAAAAATTTGTCAAATCGTCGTAAAACAGTGAAAATACCAGAACAACCTTATAAGAGCGTTAAATCGTCTAAAAACGCTGTAAAATATAGAAAAACCATTAAAAAGTGTTAAATCGTCGTATTACACTAAAAATCATTGAAAAACCCTTAAAATTTGTCAAACCGTCGTAAAACAGTGAAAATACCAGATAAACCTTACAAGAGCGTTTTATCGTCGTAAAACAGTGAAAATACCAGATAAACCTTAGAAAAGCGTTTTATCGTCGTAAAACAGTGAATATACCAGAAAAACCTTATAAGAGCGTGAAATCGTCGTAAAACAGCGAAAATACCAGATAAACCTTATAAGAGCGTTAAATCGTCTTAAAACGCTGTAAAATATAGAAAAACCATTCAAAATTGTTAAATCGTCGTTAAACAGTGAAAATACCAGAGAAACCTTATAAGAGCGTTAAATCGACGTAAAACAGTTAAAATACCAGAAAAACCTTATTAGAGCGTTTAATCGTCGTAAAACAGTGAAAATACCTGAAAAACCTAATAAGAGCGTCAAATCGTCGTAAAACAGTGTAAATACCAGAAAAACCTTATAAGAGCGTTAAATCGTCGTAAAACAGTGAAAATACCAGAAAAACCTTATAAGAGCGTTAAATCGTCGTAAAACAGTGAAAATACCAGAAAAACCTTATAAGAGCGTTAAATCGTCGTAAAACAGTGAAAATACCAGAAAAACCTTATAAGAGCGTTAAATCGTCCTCAAACGCTGTAAAATATAGAAAAACCATTAAAAAGTGTTTGATCGTCGTATTACACTAAAAATCATTGAAAAACCCTGAAAAATTGTCAAATCGTCGTAAAACAGTGAAAATGCCAGAAAAACCTTATACGAGCGTTAAATCGTCGTAAAACAGTGAAAATACCAGAAAAACCTTATAAGAGCGTTAAATCGTCGTAAAACAGTGAAAGTACCAGAAAAACCTTAGAAGAGCGTTAAATCGTCGTTAAACAGTGTAAATGCCAGAAAAACCTTAGAAGAGCGTTAAATCGTCGTTAAACAGTGTAAATACCAGAAAAACCTTAGAAGAGCGTTAAATCGTCGTTAAACAGTGTAAATACCAGAAAAACCTTAGAAGAGCGTTAAATCGACGTAAAACAGTTAAAATACCAGAAAAACCTTATAAGAGCGTTAAATCATCTTAAAACGCTGTAAAATATAGAAAAACCATTAAAAAGTGATAAATCGTCGTATTACACTAATAATCATTGAAAAACCCTAAAAATTTGTCAAATCGTCGTAAAACAGTGAAAATACCAGATAAACCTAATAAGAGCGTTAAATCGTCTTAAAACACTGTAAAATATAGAAAAACCATTAAAAAGTGTTAAATCGTCGTATTACACTAAAAATCATTGAAAAACCCTGAAAAATTGTCAAATCGTCGTAAAACAGTGAAAATGCCAGAAAAACTTTATAAAAGCGTTAAATCGTCGTAAAACAGTGAAAATACCAGAAAAACCTTAGAAGAGCGTTAAATCATCTTAATACGCTGTAAAATATAGAAAAACCATTAAAAAGTGTTAAATCGTCGTATTACACTAAAAATCATTGAAAAACACTTCAAATTTGTCAAACCGTCGTAAAACAGTGAAAATTTCAGATAAACCTTACAAGAGCGTTTTATCGTCGTAAAACAGTGAAAATACCAGAAATACCTTATAAGAGCGTTAAATCGTCGTAAAACAGTAAAAATACCAGAAAAACCTTAGAAGAGCGTTAAATCGACGTAAAACAGTTAAAATACCAGAAAAACCTTATAAGAGCGTTAAATCATCTTAAAACGCTGTAAAATATAGAAAAACCATTAAAAAGTGATAAATCGTCGTATTACACTAATAATCATTGAAAAACCCTAAAAATTTGTCAAATCGTCGTAAAACAGTGAAAATACCAGATAAACCTAATAAGAGCGTTAAATCGTCTTAAAACACTGTAAAATATAGAAAAACCATTAAAAAGTGTTAAATCGTCGTATTACACTAAAAATCATTGAAAAACCCTGAAAAATTGTCAAATCGTCGTAAAACAGTGAAAATGCCAGAAAAACTTTATAAAAGCGTTAAATCGTCGTAAAACAGTGAAAATACCAGAAAAACCTTAGAAGAGCGTTAAATCATCTTAATACGCTGTAAAATATAGAAAAACCATTAAAAAGTGTTAAATCGTCGTATTACACTAAAAATCATTGAAAAACACTTCAAATTTGTCAAACCGTCGTAAAACAGTGAAAATTTCAGATAAACCTTACAAGAGCGTTTTATCGTCGTAAAACAGTGAAAATACCAGAAATACCTTATAAGAGCGTTAAATCGTCGTAAAACAGTAAAAATACCAGAAAAACCTTAGAAGAGCGTTAAATCGACGTAAAACAGTTAAAATACCAGAAAAACCTTATAAGAGCGTTAAATCATCTAAAAACGCTGTAAAATATAGAAAAACCATTAAAAAGTGATAAATCGTCGTATTACACTAATAATCATTGAAAAACCCTAAAAATTTGTCAAATCGTCGTAAAACAGTGAAAATACCAGAACAACCTCATAAGAGCGTTAAATCGTCTAAAAACGCTGTAAAATATAGAAAAACCATTAAAAAGTGATAAATCGTCGTATAACACTAAAAATCATTGAAAAACCCTTCAAATTTGTCAAATCGTCGTTAAACAGTGAAAATACCAGAAAAACCTTATAAGAGCGTTAAATCGTCGTAAAACAGTGAAAATACCAGAACAACCTTAAAAGAGCGTTAAATCGTCTAAAAACGCTGTAAAATATAGAAAAACCATTAAAAAGTGTTAAATCGTCGTATTACACTAAAAATCATTGAAAATTACTTAAAATTTGTCAAACCGTCGTAAAACAGTGAAAATTTCAGATAAACCTTAGAAGAGCGTTTTATCGTCGTAAAACAGTGAAAATACCAGAAATACCT
The DNA here is from genome assembly GCF_061612785.1 of Hesperophylax consimilis. NCBI lineage: Eukaryota > Metazoa > Arthropoda > Insecta > Trichoptera > Limnephilidae > Hesperophylax > Hesperophylax consimilis. The sequence continues at coordinate 50,561 of NW_028301317.1, read as the reverse complement.
TATAAGAGCGTTAAATCGTCGTAAAACAGTAAAAATACCAGAAAAACCTTAGAAGAGCGTTAAATCGACGTAAAACAGTTTAAATACCAGAAAAACCTTATAAGAGCGTTAAATCATCTAAAAACGCTGTAAAATATAGAAAAACCATTAAAAAGTGATAAATCGTCGTATTACACTAATAATCATTGAAAAACCCTAAAAATTTGTCAAATCGTCGTAAAACAGTGAAAATACTAGAACAACCTCATAAGAGCGTTAAATCGTCTAAAAACGCTTTAAAATATAGAAAAACCATTAAAAAGTGTTGAATCGTCGTATTACACTAAAAATCATTGAAAAACCCTTAAAATTTGTCAAACCGTCGTTAAACAGTGAAAATACAAGAAAAACCTTATAAGAGCGTTAAATCGTCGTAAAACAGTGAAAATACCAGAAAAACCTTAAAAGAGCGTTAAATCGTCGTAAAACAGTGAAAATACCAGAAAAACCTTATAAGAGCGTTAAATCGTCGTTAAACAGTGAAAATACCAGAAAAACCTTAAAAGAGCGTTAAATCGTCGTTAAACAGTGTAAATACCAGAAAAACCTTATAAGAGCGTCAAGTCGTCGTTTAACAGTGAAAATACCAGAAAAACCTTATAAGAGCGTTAAATCGACGTAAAACAGTTAAAATACAAGAAAAACCTTATAAGAGCGTTAAATCGTCGTTAAACAGTGTAAATACCAGAAAAACCTTAGAAGAGCGTTAAATCGTCGTTAAACAGTGTTAAATACCAGAAAAACCTTATAAGAGCGTCAAGTCGTCGTTAAACAGTGAAAATACCAGAAAACCTTATAAGAGCGTTAAATCGACGTAAAACAGTTAAAATACCAGAAAAACCTTATAAGAGCGTTAAATCATCTTAAAACGCTGTAAAATATAGAAAAACCATTGAAAAGTGATAAATCGTCGTATTACACTAATAATCATTGAAAAACCCTAAAAATTTGTCAAATCGTCAAAAAAACAGTGAAAATACCAGAAAAACCTTATAAGAGCGTTAAATCGTCCTCAAACGCTGTAAAATATAGAAAAACCATTAAAAAGTGTTAAATCGTCGTATTACACTAAAATTCATTGAAAAACCCTTCAAATTTGTCAAATCGTCGTTAAACAGTGAAAATACCAGAAAAACCTTATAAGAGCGTTAAATCGTCGTAAAACAGTGAAAATACCAGAACAACCTTATAAGAACGTTAAATCGTCTAAAAACGCTGTAAAATATAGAAAAACCATTAAAAAGTGTTTAATCGTCGTATTACACTAAAAATTATTGAAAAACACTTAAAATTTGTCAAACCGTCGTAAAACAGTGAAAATTTCAGATAAACCTTATAAGAGCGTTAAATCGTCGTAAAACAGTGAAAATACCAGAAAAACCTTATAAGAGCGTTAAATCGTCGTAAAACAGTCAAAATACCAGAAAAACTTTATAAGAGCGTTAATTTGTCTTAAAACGCTGTAAAATATAGAAAAACCATTAAAAAGTATTAAATCGTCGTATTATACTAAAAATCGTTGAAAAACCCTTAATATTTGTCAAATCGTCGTTAAACAGTGAAAATACCAGCAAAACCTTATAAGAGCGTTAAATCGACGTTAAACAGTTAAAATACCAGAAAAACCTTATAAGAGCGATAAATCATCTTAAAACGCTGTAAAATATAGAAAAACCATTAAAAAGTGATAAATCGTCGTATTACACTAATAATCATTGAAAAACCCTAAAAATTTGTCAAATCGTCGTAAAACAGTGAAAATACCAGAAAAACCTTATAAGAGCGTTAAATCTTCTTAAAACGCTGTAAAATATAGAAAAACCATGAAAAAGTGATGAATCGTCGTATTACACTAATAATCATTAAAAAACTCTTACAATTTGTCACATTGCCGTAAAACAGTGAAAATACCACAAAAACCTTATACGAGCGTTTAATCGTCGTAAAACAGTGAAAATACCAGAAAAACCTTAGAAGAGCGTCAAATCGTCGTAAAACAGTGAAAATACCAGAAAAACCTTAAAAGAGTGTTAAATCGTCGTAAAACAGTGTAAATACCAGAAAAACCTTATAAGAGCGTCAAGTCGTCGTTAAACATTGAAAATACCAGAAAAACCTTATAAGAGCGTTAAATCGTCCTCAAACGCTGTAAAATATAGAAAAACCATTAAAAAGTGTTAAAACGTCGTATTACACTAAAAATCATTGAAAAACCCTTCAAATTTGTCAAATCGTCGTAAAACAGTGAAAATGCCAGAAAAACCTTATACGAGCGTTAAATCGTCGTAAAACAGTGAAAATACCAGAAAAACCTTATAAGAGCGTTAAATCGTCCTCAAACGCTGTAAAATATAGAAAAACCATTAAAAAGTGTTTGATCGTCGTATTTCACTGAAAATCATTAAAAAACTCTTACAATTTGTCACATTATCGTAAAACAGTGAAAATACCACAAAAAACCTTATATGAGCGTTTAATCGTCGTAAAACAGTGAAAATACCAGAAAAACCTTATAAGAGCGTTAAATCGTCCTCAAACGCTGTAAAATATAGAAAAATAATTTAAAAGTGTTTAATCGTCGTATTACACTAAAAATCATTGAAAAACCCTTCAAATTTGTCAAATCGTCGTTAAACAGTGAAAATACCAGAAAAACCTTATAAGAGCGTTAAATCGTCGTAAAACAGTGAAAATACCAGAAAAACCTTAAAAGAGCGTTAAATCGTCGTAAAACAGTGTAAATACCAGAAAAACCTTATAAGAGCATCAAGTCGTCGTAAAACAGTGAAAATGCCAGAAAAACCTTATACGAGCGTTAAATCGTCGTAAAACAGTGTAAATACCAGAAAAACCTTATAAGAGCGTCAAGTCGTTGTAAAACAGTGAAAATGCCAGAAAAACCTTATACGAGCGTTAAATCGTCGTAAAACAGTGAAAATACCAGAAAAACCTTATAAGAGCGTTAAATCGTCCTCAAACGCTGTAAAATATAGAAAAACCATTAAAAAGTGTTTGATCGTCGTATTTCACTGAAAATCATTAAAAAACTCTTACAATTTGTCACATTATCGTAAAACAGTGAAAATACCACAAAAACTTTATATGAGCGTTTAATCGTCGTAAAACAGTGAAAATACCAGAAAAACCTTATAAGAGCGTAAAGTCGTCGTTTAATAGTTAAAATACCAGAAAAACCTTATAAGAGCGTTGAATCGACGTAAAACAGTTAAAATACCAGAAAAACCTTATAAGAGCGTTAAATCATCTTAAAACGCTGTAAAATATAGAAAAACCATTAAAAAGTGATAAATCGTCGTATTACACTAATAATCATTGAAAGACCCTAAAAATTTCTCAAATCGTCGTAAAACAGTGAAAATACCAGAACAACCTTATAAGAGCGTTAAATCGTCTAAAAACGCTGTAAAATATAGAAAAACCATTAAAAAGTGTTTAATCGTCGTATTACACTAAAAATCATTGAAAAACCCTTCAAATTTGTCAAATAGTCGTTAAACAGTGAAAATACCAGAAAAACCTTATAAGAGCGTTAAATCGTCGTAAAACAGTGAAAATACCAGAACAACCTTATAAGAGCGTTAAATTGTCTAAAAACGCTGTAAAATATAGAAAAACCATTAAAAAGTGTTTGATCGTCGTATTTCACTGAAAATCATTAAAATACTCTTACATTTTGTCACATTATCGTAAAACAGTGAAAATACTACAAAAACCTTATACGAGCGTTTAATCGTCGTAAAACAGTGAAAATACCAGAAAAACCTTAGAAGAGCGTCAAATCGTCGTAAAACAGTGAAAATACCAGAAAAAACTTATAAGAGCGTTAAATCGTCGTAAAACAGTGTCAATACCAGAAAAACCTTATAAGAGCGTCAAGTCGTCGTTAAACAGTGAAAATACCAGAAAAACCTTATAAGAGCGTTAAATCGTCCTCAAACGCTTTAAAATATAGAAAAACCATTAAAAAGTGTTTAATCGTCGTATTACACTAAAAATCATTGAAAAACCCTTCAAATTTGTCAAATCGTCGTAAAACAGTGAAAATGCCAGAAAAACCTTATACGAGCGTTAAATCGTCGTAAAACAGTGAAAATACCAGAAAAACCTTATAAGAGCGTTAAATCGTCCTCAAACGCTGTAAAATATAGAAAAACCATTAAAAAGTGTTTGATCGTCGTATTTCACTGAAAATCATTAAAAAACTCTTACAATTTGTCACATTATCGTAAAACAGTGAAAATACCACAAAAACTTTAAACGAGCGTTTAATCGTCGTAAAACAGTGAAAATACCAGAAAAACCTTAGAAGAGCGTCAAATCGTCGTTAAACAGTGTAAATACCAGAAAAACCTTAGAAGAGCGTCAAATCGTCGTAAAACAGTGAAAATACCAGAAAAACCTTATAAGAGCGTTAAATCGTCGTAAAACAGTGTAAATACCAGAAAAACCTTATAAGAGCGTCAAGTCGTCGTTAAACAGTGAAAATACCAGAAAAACCTTATAAGAGCGTTAAATCGTCCTCAAACGCTGTAAAATATAGAAAAATAATTTAAAAGTGTTTAATCGTCGTATTACACTAAAAATCATTGAAAAACCCTTCAAATTTGTCAAATCGTCGTTAAACAGTGAAAATACCAGAAAAACCTTATAAGAGCGTTAAATCGTCGTAAAACAGTGAAAATACCAGAAAAACCTTAAAAGAGCGTTAAATCGTCGTAAAACAGTGTAAATACCAGAAAAACCTTATAAGAGCGTCAAGTCGTCGTAAAACAGTGAAAATGCCAGAAAAACCTTATACGAGCGTTAAATCGTCGTAAAACAGTGTAAATACCAGAAAAACCTTATAAGAGCGTCAAGTCGTTGTAAAACAGTGAAAATGCCAGAAAAACCTTATACGAGCGTTAAATCGTCGTAAAACAGTGAAAATACCAGAAAAACCTTATAAGAGCGTTAAATCGTCCTCAAACGCTGTAAAATATAGAAAAACCATTAAAAAGTGTTTGATCGTCGTATTTTACTGAAAATCTATAAAAAACTCTTACGATTTGTCACATTATCGTAAAACAGTGAAAATACCACAAAAACCTTATACAAGCGTTTAATCGTCGTAAAACAGTGAAAATACCAGAAAAACCTTAGAAGAGCGTCAAATCGTCGTTAAACAGTGTAAATACCAGAAAAACCTTATAAGAGCGTCAAGTCGTCGTTAAACAGTGAAAATACCAGAAAACCTTATAAGAGCGTTAAATCGACGTAAAACAGTTAAAATACCAGAAAAACCTTATAAGAGCGTTAAATCATCTTAAAACGCTGTAAAATATAGAAAAACCATTAAAAAGTGTTAAATCGTCGTATTACACTAAAAATCATTGAAAAACCCTTCAAATTTGTCAAATCGTCGTTAAACAGTGAAAATACCAGAAAAACCTTATAAGAGCGTTAAATCGTCGTAAAACAGTGAAAATACCAGAACAACCTTATAAGAGCGTTAAATCGTCTAAAAACGCTGTAAAATACAGAAAAACCATTAAAAAGTGTTAAATCGTCGTATTACACTAAAAATCATTGAAAAACACTTTAAATTTGTCAAACCGTCGAAAAACAGTGAAAATTTCAGATAAACCTTACAAGAGCGTTTTATCGTCGTAAAACAGTGAAAATACCAGAAAAACCTTATAAGAGCGTTAAATCGTCGTAAAACAGTGAAAATACCAGAAAAACCTTATAAGAGCGTTAAATCGTCCTCAAACGCTGTAAAATATAGAAAAACCATGAAAAAGTGTTTGATCGTCGTATTTCACTGAAAATCATTAAAAAACTCTTACAATTTGTCACATTATCGTAAAACAGTGAAAATACCACAAAAACTTTATATGAGCGTTTAATCGTCGTAAAACAGTGAAAATACCAGAAAAACCTTATAAGAGCGTAAAGTCGTCGTTAAATAGTTAAAATACCAGAAAAACCTTATAAGAGCGTTGAATCGACGTAAAACAGTTAAAATACCAGAAAAACCTTATAAGAGCGTTAAATCATCTTAAAACGCTGTAAAATATAGAAAAACCATTAAAAAGTGATAAATCGTCGTATTACACTAATAATCATTGAAAAACCCTAAAAATTTCTCAAATCGTCGTAAAACAGTGAAAATACCAGAACAACCTTATAAGAGCGTTAAATCGTCTAAAAACGCTGTAAAATATAGAAAAACCATTAAAAAGTGTTTAATCGTCGTATTACACTAAAAATCATTGAAAAACCCTTCAAATTTGTCAAATAGTCGTTAAACAGTGAAAATACCAGAAAAACCTTATAAGAGCGTTAAATCGTCGTAAAACAGTGAAAATACCAGAACAACCTTATACGAGCGTTAAATTGTCTAAAAACGCTGTAAAATATAGAAAAACCATTAAAAAGTGTTTGATCGTCGTATTTCACTGAAAATCATTAAAATACTCTTACATTTTGTCACATTATCGTAAAACAGTGAAAATACTACAAAAACCTTAGAAGAGCGTCAAATCGTCGTAAAACAGTGAAAATACCAGAAAAAACTTATAAGAGCGTTAAATCGTCGTAAAACAGTGTAAATACCAGAAAAACCTTATAAGAGCGTCAAGTCGTCGTTAAACAGTGAAAATACCAGAAAAACCTTATAAGAGCGTTAAATCGTCCTCAAACGATTTAAAATATAGAAAAACCATTAAAAAGTGTTTAATCGTCGTATTACACTAAAAATCATTGAAAAACCCTTCAAATTTGTCAAATCGTCGTAAAACAGTGAAAATGCCAGAAAAACCTTATACGAGCGTTAAATCGTCGTAAAACAGTGAAAATACCAGAAAAACCTTATAAGAGCGTTAAATCGTCCTCAAACGCTGTAAAATATAGAAAAACCATTAAAAAGTGTTTGATCGTCGTATTTCACTGAATATCTATAAAAAACTCTTACAATTTGTCACATTATCGTAAAACAGTGAAAATACCACAAAAACCTTATACAAGCGTTTAATCGTCGTAAAACAGTGAAAATACCAGAAAAACCTTAGAAGAGCGTCAAATCGTCGTTAAACAGTGTTAATACCAGAAAAACCTTATAAGAGCGTCAAGTCGTCGTTAAACAGTTAAAATACCAGAAAAACCTTATAAGTGCGTTAAATCATCTTAAAACGCTGTAAAATATAGAAAAACCATTAAAAAGTGATAAATCGTCGTATTACACTAATAATCATTGAAAAACCCTAAAAATTTGTGAAATCGTCAAAAAAACAGTGAAAATACCAGAAAAACCTAATAAGAACGTTAAATCGTCCTCAAACGCTGTAAAATATAGAAAAACCATTAAAAAGTGTTAAATCGTCGTATTACACTAAAAATCATTGAAAAACCCTTCAAATTTGTCAAATCGTCGTTAAACAGTGAAAATACCAGAAAAACCTTAAAAGAGCGTTAAATCGTCGTAAAACAGTGAAAATACCAGAACAACCTTATAAGAACGTTAAATCGTCTAAAAACGCTGTAAAATATAGAAAAACCATTAAAAAGTGTTAAATCGTCGTATTACACTAAAAATCATTGAAAAACCCTTCAAATTTGTCAAATCGTCGTTAAACAGTGAAAATACCAGAAAAACCTTATAAGAGCGTTAAATCGTCGTAAAACAGTGAAAATACCAGAACAACCTTATAAGAGCGTTAAATCGTCTAAAAACGCTGTAAAATACAGAAAAACCATTAAAAAGTGTTAAATCGTCGTATTACACTAAAAATCATTGAAAAACACTTTAAATTTGTCAAACCGTCGTAAAACAGTGAAAATTTCAGATAAACCTTACAAGAGCGTTTTATCGTCGTAAAACAGTGAAAATACCAGAAAAACCTTATAAGAGCGTTAAATCGTCGTAAAACAGTGAAAATACCAGAAAAACCTTAAAAGAGCGTTAAATCGTCGTAAAACAGTGTTAATACCAGAAAAACCTTATAAGAGCGTCAAGTCGTCGTAAAACAGTGAAAATGCCAGAAAAACCTTATACGAGCGTTAAATCGTCGTAAAACAGTGAAAATACCAGAAAAACCTTATAAGAGCGTTAAATCGTCCTCAAACGCTGTAAAATATAGAAAAACCATTAAAAAGTGTTTGATCGTCGTATTTCACTGAAAATCATTAAAAAACTCTTACAATTTGTCACATTATCGTAAAACAGTGAAAATACCACAAAAACTTTATATGAGCGTTTAATCGTCGTAAAACAGTGAAAATACCAGAAAAACCTTATAAGTGCGTTAAATCGTCCTCAAACGCTGTAAAATATAGAAAAACCATTAAAAAGTGTTTGATCGTCGTATTTCACTGAAAATCATTAAAAAACTCTTACAATTTGTCACATTGCCGTAAAACAGTGAAAATACCACAAAAACCTTATACGAGCGTTTAATCGTCGTAAAACAGTGAAAATACCAGAAAAGTCTTAGAAGAGCGTCAAATCGTCGTAAATCAGTGAAAATACCAGAAAAACCTTATAAGAGCGTTAAATCGTCGTAAAACAGTGTAAATACCAGAAAAACCTTATAAGAGCGTTAAATCATCTTAAAACGCTGTAAAATATAGAAAAACCATTAAAAAGTGATAAATCGTCGTATTACACTAATAATCATTGAAAAACCCTAAAAATTTGTCAAATCGTCGTAAAACAGTGAAAATACCAGAAAAACCTTATAAGAGCGTGAAATCATCTTATAACGCTGTAAAATATAGAAAAACCATGAAAATGTGATAAATCGTCGTATTACACTAATAATCATTAAAAAACTCTTACAATTTGTCACATTGCCGTTAAACAGTGAAAATACCACAAAAACCTTATACGAGCGTTTAATCGTCGTAAAACAGTAAAAATACCAGAAAAACCTTAGAAGAGCGTCAAATCGTCGTAAAACAGTGAAAATACCAGAAAAACCTTATAAGAGCGTTAAATCGTCGTAAAACAGTGTAAATACCAGAAAAACCTCATAAGAGCGTCAAGTCGTCGTTAAACATTGAAAATACCAGAAAAACCTTATAAGAGCGTTAAATCGTCCTCAAACGCTGTAAAATATAGAAAAACCATTAAAAAGTGTTAAATCGTCGTATTACACTAAAAATCATTGAAAAACCCTTCAAATTTGTCAAATCGTCGTAAAACAGTGAAAATGCCAGAAAAACCTTATACGAGCGTTAAATCGTCGTAAAACAGTGAAAATACCAGAAAAACCTTATAAGAGCGTTTAATCGTCCTCAAACGCTGTAAAATATAGAAAAACCATTAAAAAGTGTTTTATCGTCGTATTTCACTGAAAATCATTAAAAAACTCTTACAATTTGTCACATTGCCGTAAAACAGTGAAAATACCACAAAAACCTTATACGAGCGTTTAATCGTCGTAAAACAGTGAAAATACCAGAAAAACCTTAGAAGAGCGTCAAATCGTCGTAAAACAGTGAAAATACCAGAAAAACCTTATAAGAGCGTTAAATCGTCCTCAAACGCTGTAAAATATAGAAAAACCATTAAAAAGTGTTTGATCGTCGTATTTCACTGAAAATCATTTAAAAACTCTAACAATTTGTCACATTATCGTAAAACAGTGAAAATACCACAAAAACTTTAAACGAGCGTTTAATCGTCGTAAAACAGTGAAAATACCAGAAAAACCTTAGAAGAGCGTCAAATCGTCGTTAAACAGTGTAAATACCAGAAAAACCTTAGAAGAGCGTCAAATCGTCGTAAAACAGTGAAAATACCAGAAAAACCTTATAAGAGCGTTAAATCGTCGTAAAACAGTGTAAATACCAGAAAAACCTTATAAGAGCGTCAAGTCGTCGTTAAACAGTGAAAATACCAGAAAAACCTTATAAGAGCGTTAAATCGTCCTCAAACGCTGTAAAATATAGAAAAATAATTTAAAAGTGTTTAATCGTCGTATTACACTAAAAATCATTGAAAAACCCTTCAAATTTGTCAAATCGTCGTAAAACAGTGAAAATGCCAGAAAAACCTTATACGAGCGTTAAATCGTCGTAAAACAGTGAAAATACCAGAAAAACCTTATAAGGGCGTTAAATCGTCCTCAAACGCTGTAAAATATAGAAAAACCATTAAAAAGTGTTTGATCGTCGTATTTTACTGAAAATCTATAAAAAACTCTTACGATTTGTCACATTATCGTAAAACAGTGAAAATACCACAAAAACCTTATACAAGCGTTTAATCGTCGTAAAACAGTGAAAATACCAGAAAAACCTTAGAAGAGCGTCAAATCGTCGTTAAGCAGTGTAAATACCAGAAAAACCTTATAAGAGCGTCAAGTCGTCGTTAAACAGTGAAAATACCAGAAAACCTTATAAGAGCGTTAAATCGACGTAAAACAGTTAAAATACCAGAAAAACCTTATAAGAGCGTTAAATCATCTTAAAACGCTGTAAAATATAGAAAAACCATTAAAAAGTGTTAAATCGTCGTATTACACTAAAAATCATTGAAAAACCCTTCAAATTTGTCAAATCGTCGTTAAACAGTGAAAATACCAGAAAAACCTTATAAGAGCGTTAAATCGTCGTAAAACAGTGAAAATACCAGAACAACCTTATAAGAGCGTTAAATCGTCTAAAAACGCTGTAAAATACAGAAAAACCATTAAAAAGTGTTAAATCGTCGTATTACACTAAAAATCATTGAAAAACACTTTAAATTTGTCAAACCGTCGTAAAACAGTGAAAATTTCAGATAAACCTTACAAGAGCGTTTTATCGTCGTAAAACAGTGAAAATACCAGAAAAACCTTATAAGAGCGTTAAATCGTCGTAAAACAGTGAAAATACCAGAAAAACCTTAAAAGAGCGTTAAATCGTCGTAAAACAGTGTTAATACCAGAAAAACCTTATAAGAGCGTCAAGTCGTCGTAAAACAGTGAAAATGCCAGAAAAACCTTATACGAGCGTTAAATCGTCGTAAAACAGTGAAAATACCAGAAAAACCTTATAAGAGCGTTAAATCGTCCTCAAACGCTGTAAAATATAGAAAAACCATTAAAAAGTGTTTGATCGTCGTATTTCACTGAAAATCATTAAAAAACTCTTACAATTTGTCACATTGCCGTAAAACAGTGAAAATACCACAAAACCTTATACGAGCGTTTAATCGTCGTAAAACAGTGAAAATACCAGAAAAACCTTAGAAGAGCGTCAAATCGTCGTAAAACAGTGAAAATACCAGAAAAACCTTATAAGAGCGTTAAATCGTCGTAAAACAGTGTAAATACCAGAAAAACCTCATAAGAGCGTCAAGTCGTCGTTAAACATTGAAAATACCAGAAAAACCTTATAAGAGCGTTAAATCGTCCTCAAACGCTGTAAAATATAGAAAAACCATTAAAAAGTGTTAAATCGTCGTATTACACTAAAAATCATTGAAAAACCCTTCAAATTTGTCAAATCGTCGTAAAACAGTGAAAATGCCTGAAAAACCTTATACGAGCGTTAAATCGTCGTAAAACAGTGAAAATACCAGAAAAACCTTATAAGAGCGTTTAATCGTCCTCAAACGCTGTAAAATATAGAAAAACCATTAAAAAGTGTTTGATCGTCGTATTACACTAAAAATCATTGAAAAACCCTTCAAATTTGTCAAATCGTCGTAAAACAGTGAAAATGCCAGAAAAACCTTATACGAGCGTTAAATCGTCGTAAAACAGTGAAAATACCAGAAAAACCTTATAAGGGCGTTAAATCGTCCTCAAACGCTGTAAAATATAGAAAAACCATTAAAAAGTGTTTGATCGTCGTATTTTACTGAAAATCTATAAAAAACTCTTACGATTTGTCACATTATCGTAAAACAGTGAAAATACCACAAAAACCTTATACAAGCGTTTAATCGTCGTAAAACAGTGAAAATACCAGAAAAACCTTAGAAGAGCGTCAAATCGTCGTTAAGCAGTGTAAATACCAGAAAAACCTTATAAGAGCGTCAAGTCGTCGTTAAACAGTGAAAATACCAGAAAACCTTATAAGAGCGTTAAATCGACGTAAAACAGTTAAAATACCAGAAAAACCTTATAAGAGCGTTAAATCATCTTAAAACGCTGTAAAATATAGAAAAACCATTAAAAAGTGTTAAATCGTCGTATTACACTAAAAATCATTGAAAAACCCTTCAAATTTGTCAAATCGTCGTTAAACAGTGAAAATACCAGAAAAACCTTATAAGAGCGTTAAATCGTCGTAAAACAGTGAAAATACCAGAACAACCTTATAAGAGCGTTAAATCGTCTAAAAACGCTGTAAAATACAGAAAAACCATTAAAAAGTGTTAAATCGTCGTATTACACTAAAAATCATTGAAAAACACTTTAAATTTGTCAAACCGTCGTAAAACAGTGAAAATTTCAGATAAACCTTACAAGAGCGTTTTATCGTCGTAAAACAGTGAAAATACCAGAAAAACCTTATAAGAGCGTTAAATCGTCGTAAAACAGTGAAAATACCAGAAAAACCTTAAAAGAGCGTTAAATCGTCGTAAAACAGTGTTAATACCAGAAAAACCTTATAAGAGCGTCAAGTCGTCGTAAAACAGTGAAAATGCCAGAAAAACCTTATACGAGCGTTAAATCGTCGTAAAACAGTGAAAATACCAGAAAAACCTTATAAGAGCGTTAAATCGTCCTCAAACGCTGTAAAATATAGAAAAACCATTAAAAAGTGTTTGATCGTCGTATTTCACTGAAAATCATTAAAAAACTCTTACAATTTGTCACATTGCCGTAAAACAGTGAAAATACCACAAAACCTTATACGAGCGTTTAATCGTCGTAAAACAGTGAAAATACCAGAAAAACCTTAGAAGAGCGTCAAATCGTCGTAAAACAGTGAAAATACCAGAAAAACCTTATAAGAGCGTTAAATCGTCGTAAAACAGTGTAAATACCAGAAAAACCTCATAAGAGCGTCAAGTCGTCGTTAAACATTGAAAATACCAGAAAAACCTTATAAGAGCGTTAAATCGTCCTCAAACGCTGTAAAATATAGAAAAACCATTAAAAAGTGTTAAATCGTCGTATTACACTAAAAATCATTGAAAAACCCTTCAAATTTGTCAAATCGTCGTAAAACAGTGAAAATGCCTGAAAAACCTTATACGAGCGTTAAATCGTCGTAAAACAGTGAAAATACCAGAAAAACCTTATAAGAGCGTTTAATCGTCCTCAAACGCTGTAAAATATAGAAAAACCATTAAAAAGTGTTTGATCGTCGTATTTCACTGAAAATCATTAAAAAACTCTTACAATTTGTCACATTGCCGTAAAACAGTGAAAATACCACAAAAACCTTATACGAGCGTTTAATCGTCGTAAAACAGTGAAAATACCAGAAAAACCTTAGAAGAGCGTCAAATCGTCGTAAAACAGTGAAAATACCAGAAAAACCTTATAAGAGCGTTAAATCGTCCTCAAACGCTGTAAAATATAGAAAAACCATTAAAAAGTGTTTGATCGTCGTATTTCACTGAAAATCATTAAAAAACTCTTACAATTTGTCACATTATCGTAAAACAGTGAAAATACCACAAAAACTTTAAACGAGCGTTTAATCGTCGTAAAACAGTGAAAATACCAGAAAAACCTTATAAGAGCGTCAAATCGTCGTTAAACAGTGTAAATACCAGAAAAACCTTAGAAGAGCGTCAAATCGTCGTAAAACAGTGAAAATACCAGAAAAACCTTATAAGAGCGTTAAATCGTCGTAAAACAGTGTAAATACCAGAAAAACCTTATAAGAGCGTCAAGTCGTCGTTAAACAGTGAAAATACCAGAAAAACCTTATAAGAGCGTTAAATCGTCCTCAAACGCTGTAAAATATAGAAAAATAATTTAAAAGTGTTTAATCGTCGTATTACACTAAAAATCATTGAAAAACCCTTCAAATTTGTCAAATCGTCGTAAAACAGTGAAAATGCCAGAAAAACCTTATACGAGCGTTAAATCGTCGTAAAACAGTGAAAATACCAGAAAAACCTTATAAGAGCGTTAAATCGTCCTCAAACGCTGTAAAATATAGAAAAACCATTAAAAAGTGTTAAATCGTCGTATTACACTAAAAATCATTGAAAAACCCTTAAAATATGTCAAACCGTCGTAAAACAGTGAAAATACCAGAAAAACCTTATAAGAGCGTTAAATCATCTTAAAACGCTGTAATATATAGAAAAACCATTAAAAAGTGATAAATCGTCGTATTACACTAATAATCATTGAAAAACCCTAAAAATTTGTCGAATCGTCGTAAAACAGTGAAAATACCAGAACAACCTTAAAAGAGCGTTAAATCGTCTAAAAACGCTGTAAAATATAGAAAAATCATTAAAAAGTGTTAAATCGTCGTATTACACTAAAAATCATTTAAAAACCCTTAAAATTTGTCAAACCGTCGTAAAACAGTGAAAATACCAGATCAACCTTACAAGAGCGTTTTATCGTCGTAAAACAGTGAAAATACCAGATAAACCTTATAAGAGCGTTAAATCGTCGTAAAACAGTGAAAATACCAGAAAAACCTTATAAGAGCGTAAAATCGTCGTAAAACAGTGTAAATACCAGAAAAACCTTATAAGAGCGTCAAGTCGTCGTTAAACAGTGAAAATACCAGAAAAACCTTATAAGAGCGTTAAATCGTCCTCAAACGCTGTAAAATATAGAAAAATAATTTAAAAGTGTTTAATCGTCGTATTACACTAAAAATCATTGAAAAACCCTTCAAATTTGTCAAATCGTCGTAAAACAGTGAAAATACCAGAAAAACCTTAGAAGAGCGTCAAATCGTCGTTAAACAGTGTAAATACCAGAAAAACCTTATAAGAGCGTCAAGTCGTCGTTAAACAGTGAAAATACCAGAAAACCTTATAAGAGCGTTAAATCGACGTAAAACAGTTAAAATACCAGAAAAACCTTATAAGAGCGTTAAATCATCTTAAAACGCTGTAAAATATAGAAAAACCATTGAAAAGTGATAAATCGTCGTATTACACTAATAATCATTGAAAAACCCTAAAAATTTGTCAAATCGTCAAAAAAACAGTGAAAATACCAGAAAAACCTTATAAGAGCGTTAAATCGTCCTCAAACGCTGTAAAATATAGAAAAACCATTAAAAAGTGTTAAATCGTCGTATTACACTAAAATTCATTGAAAAACCCTTCAAATTTGTCAAATCGTCGTTAAACAGTGAAAATACCAGAAAAACCTTATAAGAGCGTTAAATCGTCGTAAAACAGTGAAAATACCAGAACAACCTTATAAGAACGTTAAATCGTCTAAAAACGCTGTAAAATATAGAAAAACCATTAAAAAGTGTTTAATCGTCGTATTACACTAAAAATTATTGAAAAACACTTAAAATTTGTCAAACCGTCGTAAAACAGTGAAAATTTCAGATAAACCTTATAAGAGCGTTAAATCGTCGTAAAACAGTGAAAATACCAGAAAAACCTTATAAGAGCGTTAAATCGTCGTAAAACAGTCAAAATACCAGAAAAACTTTATAAGAGCGTTAATTTGTCTTAAAACGCTGTAAAATATAGAAAAACCATTAAAAAGTATTAAATCGTCGTATTATACTAAAAATCGTTGAAAAACCCTTAATATTTGTCAAATCGTCGTTAAACAGTGAAAATACCAGCAAAACCTTATAAGAGCGTTAAATCGACGTTAAACAGTTAAAATACCAGAAAAACCTTATAAGAGCGTTAAATCATCTTAAAACGCTGTAAAATATAGAAAAACCATTAAAAAGTGATAAATCGTCGTATTACACTAATAATCATTGAAAAACCCTAAAAATTTGTCAAATCGTCGTAAAACAGTGAAAATACCAGAAAAACCTTATAAGAGCGTTAAATCTTCTTAAAACGCTGTAAAATATAGAAAAACCATGAAAAAGTGATGAATCGTCGTATTACACTAATAATCATTAAAAAACTCTTACAATTTGTCACATTGCCGTAAAACAGTGAAAATACCACAAAAACCTTATACGAGCGTTTAATCGTCGTAAAACAGTGAAAATTCCAGAAAAACCTTAGAAGAGCGTCAAATCGTCGTAAAACAGTGAAAATACCAGAAAAACCTTAAAAGAGTGTTAAATCGTCGTAAAACAGTGTAAATACCAGAAAAACCTTATAAGAGCGTCAAGTCGTCGTTAAACATTGAAAATACCAGAAAAACCTTATAAGAGCGTTAAATCGTCCTCAAACGCTGTAAAATATAGAAAAACCATTAAAAAGTGTTAAATCGTCGTATTACACTAAAAATCATTGAAAAACCCTTCAAATTTGTCAAATCGTCGTAAAACAGTGAAAATGCCAGAAAAACCTTATACGAGCGTTAAATCGTCGTAAAACAGTGAAAATACCAGAAAAACCTTATAAGAGCGTTAAATCGTCCTCAAACGCTGTAAAATATAGAAAAACCATTAAAAAGTGTTTGATCGTCGTATTTCACTGAAAATCATTAAAAAACTCTTACAATTTGTCACATTATCGTAAAACAGTGAAAATACCACAAAAAACCTTATATGAGCGTTTAATCGTCGTAAAACAGTGAAAATACCAGAAAAACCTTATAAGAGCGTTAAATCGTCCTCAAACGCTGTAAAATATAGAAAAACCATTAAAAAGTGTTTGATCGTCGTATTACACTTGTATCGAACGTCATCAGCATCATCAATATAAAATGTACATCAATTATAAAAAAACACAACAAAATGTCATCATATTTACCACTGTCGAAAACTATGTTAAACCTTCCATAAAACTAATGTTGATAAACCTGCCTTACATAAAGGTAACTCATGTTTAAAAACCTGCCCTGCCGTTTAACGGTAAATTTTATCGCTCGGACCTCAAATGCAGTTGTCTCGCTTCAACTCAAGCAACCATCTTACTCTGGCTAGGCAGCCGCTGATTGGCTAAGCACAAAACCCGCTTGAGCGGCCCACGTGTATCCAAAAGATTTGTAAAAAAATACAAATTTGCAAGCCTTTCCTGTAATAATAGGAAACAATCTTAACTAAATAGTTTTGTACAAAGATACTTGCATGTTAATTGTATAAGCTCGAATAGAAATAAAATATGTTACACGTAAGATAATTGTGTACTCAGCGAAACTCTGAAAATGTAACAGAGATTTGGCCACTTATCTTGTAGAATATGTCTTATTATAACTAAATAAACAATATTGCGACGATGTGGTTTTGGCAGGGCGACAGAGGCAGATAAGGTCTAATATTATAAAATATTCCTATATTTCTGAGATAAACTTGGTCCATGTTATAACACGGCAAAACTCACGCTGAAAAAATAAGTTCCTAAAAACACAAACGAGCCAGCTACAAGACCACGCGGTCTTGTAGCGCGTTATAAATAGAGCGCTTACATTTGTACCGGCCCATTCCGCCATAAGCCCTGGACCGAGCAACATCTACCGCTGTCCGCTCTGCCTGACCCGCTTCGCTACCTGAGAGCAACACGCTGTGTTTGATTTCAACCCGGTTCCCCCCCCCCGCTCCACTTCCGCTGTCTACTGCAACTGCCTGCTGCTGAGCTCGCTGTTCACCGACAAGCCAACGACGCCCCGACGTCGCGACGCCTCTGCTTCGGGCTTCACTGAGCCTTCCCAACAGCCAGCCTCGGAGAGAGGATCTGCCATTGCCTACTGAACCAGCCAGCGCCCCGCAGAGCCGTTACCGACTGAGCCTGGAGGGATACAAGAAGTTGCACCCGCAATAAAAACCAACCGCTTTTATAAAAGCGTTCTTTTCAATATGCAAATTACAAATGTCGAATATATCGTCTTTCTCAAGACGCATTCATTTATCCACTCGAACGATCGCGCGTCAAAAAACTTTTTTCTCCGATTGCTCGCGGTTTTTTGGCGACGAATTTGAATATTTTCCGCCAACATTAAAAAAATCAAACCTCCGAATTTTAATACGGAGACATAAAACTGATTGTAGTGCTATACAGCCAATGAATTCACCTATGTTTTAATAATTATTCTATATTTTTAGAATTGATAGATAAATTATTAAAAAATCTTAAACTTTATAAATGCGCGAAATTAGCGTTTTTGTGATTTGAAATTGCCGCCAGTGGCAGTTTTAAATATCTTTATAGAATATTTTCTACGTTTTTATGTTCTCTATGGCCTGTTTGATAACCACAAATGCAAGAATGTAATAGAAAAATAATTTTTTGTACTTTATGCTCTCTTCAAAAGTTTGGTTAGAAAATAATTTTTTAAAATTTGAGTGCGTGACGTGTCAAAATTGAAATCACTGTATTATACTATATAATAAATTTACCACAAAAACTGGTATAACGTTAGGAAGATACATTAACTGTCTACAATTATTAATAAGCATAGTCGCCGTGTTGGCTTTATTTTATTCATTTGATGAATTATACAGAGAGCCTATTTCACGATGTCAAAATCATGGTGCTACTTTTTAAATAATTGTAAATTAGAACTGGAGATTTGTAACCATGTTTTTATATAACGTGCAAAACGAGGAAATAAGGCTTAAAATGAGATATATATCATAGATATAAACATTGCCAATATTTCAGGGGGATACTTTGAAAGTTGATGAAATTCACCAATATTTGACGAAAAATCACTTCTGACAGCTACCTTAAGGTCAATCTACATAGAGTAAATCGGAATATGTAAAATGATGATAAATTTGTATATATATCAAACCTTTGTATGACCGTAGAATGCAAATAAAATCATAGTGATAATTTTATATCTAAACGCAAAGGTATCGAAAAAAAATGGGTGAGGGGAAAATAATTCATGGAACCAATAATTGATTTATTTATTAAGCCCTAATATCCTTTTAAATCAATATTACAGTTGTATGGTTACAATGAAAGAGCAGTATATTGATTTAAACATTGTTTACACACTTTGTCATAATAAAAATATATTCAGTTTATTGGTTTATTCATAATTTAAGAAAATTAATACATAATAATATCATTGTGCCTCGCTATAGAGTGAGATTCTGAGTATCGCTCTGGTGAGGGACCACCATTCAGAATTGAACATTGCTTGAATTGGCTTAGTTATGTTTAGTGACTAGATCTGGAAAAGCCTCTTTACAAAAAAATTGACAAAATATAATTAAGACATAAAAATAAAACGAGTTATTTAATGTGTACAATAAACAGGGAAAAATGAGAATACCTTTGCATTTGTTAACATGCATATTTCAATGATCAGAATTGAAATATACATATTAAATGTCCACCGAACCTTATCATATAGAACCTTTGAGGACAACATAACATGAGACGTGAGTATGCGGAAAGAAATGATTAAGTCCAGCCATCCAGGCCATCATAATTGATGTTCAAACAAATTTAATTAAATTTATAAATTTGAATTTCATAACTAAAAAACCAAAAAAGAAAAAAATTAAATAAAAAAATCCCTCAGCAAATCTATATTGTAGTGTGATATGGCTTCATGCAATCATAGCATAATGCCACATCACACACATCACACTTTGTAAGGGTCCTTTTGAATATGTTATTTATGTTGCACCACGCACATTTCACCTTTTTCCCGCTACGGACCACGAAGTGGTTGCCTTTCAGGATAGGTCGCAGAGTCTTTCCTTCAGCTATTAGGCCAATGGTCCGCACAGTCGTGTCAATTTGACTACGACAGAACAGCAGAAGGAGTTCATCCGCAACCTCACTCCTGAAGTTTCGGTACAAAATGCGTTTATTTTCCTTGCGGAGCTTTGAGCCGTACAATATATACGCATTCTGCACCGAAACGCTTAGTAGTCTCCTGAAAAGCTTCTTGTACCAGACCAGGTTTCGCTGTCGTTCAATGGGGAAGCCTGACAAAAGCTGATCTTTTCGGTCAACCCCCCCCATTACCTTGTTATAGTCTAGTACGAGTTGAGGTTTGTAAGTCCAGGTACCAAACTTTTCAACTGCCCCGATTTCTGCCTTATGGTAGGTGGACAACATACTTACCAGGTTTTTGTCCAACCAAACCATTACATTGAGGTCCCCGCAGTTCGAGTATACAACCTCACCTTCCCTCAGTTTGGTCCGGAGATGGGACTTAAATGCAGAGGGCACAAATTCTCGGTTTAACCGCAATGTGCCCATGCAATCCATCCCATTTCTTTTGAGGCATCGTGCCAATAATGGACTATTATAAAAATTGTCCATTATTAATGTATACCCCTTGTTAAACATAGGGCTGGCCAGGTCGTATACTATCTTTGCAGTGGCCCCAACTGGGCAGATATTGTGAGCACCCAAAAAGTTGGCCTGTGTCATGTCGTCCGTCATATCTTCCGTTATGTCTTCCGTCATATCTTCCTGGTCCGGATTTGTCGGTTCAGCCTGTCTGGAAATGGTCTTCCCCGTATAAATTTGGAATTTCCAAAGATAGCCAGACTTGGACTCACAAAGCTCGTAAGACTTTATACCCGCACTGGCCGCTTTGGTTTTGATCATCTGGACGAATCCCAAACGGCCTTTATAGCAGAGTAAGGATTCATCCAGAGAGATGTCTTGCTCGGGCAGGTATAAAGTCTCAAACTTATTTGAGAGGTGGTCCAAGACGGGCTGAATCTTTTGTAACCTTCGCACAGATAATGGTGCATCAGAAGAAAGACTTTCATTGTTGGTGAAGTGAAGGAACTTTTTAATTAGAAGAAAACGATTATAATCCATGGCTCGGCTGAAATAAGGCATGGCGGTGAGTTTTTTTGAATAGAAGTAGTCTTTTTCAACAGGAAGGGGACTAATTCCTTGATACATTAAAATTGCCAAGAATACATACATTTCCTCTTTATTCGTGGGAGCCCATTTATTGGTACGCGCATGACGCTTAAATTGTTTTTTCGCAATCCATTGATCTGCATACCTGTTGGTCTCTCTCGCGATCAGTTCAACGAAATCTGCATCAAAGATTTTAAGAAAGGCATCCACAGGTTTGCCCATTTCGTCGGTATTGAAAGTTGGTCCTGGCGTGCCTGTGAAAGTCTCCCTTATCCCAGTAAAACGTAAGATATCATTAGACCAATCGAAAAAGTAACCTTCAGGCGGCAGAATCGAACGCATTGCCTCACTATCTACCTGGTCTTGTCTACTAAAGTCTATGGCCATAGCGGAGTTAGGTGAAACGTTGATAATATTATGATAAGGTATTGGTGGCATGCAGAAGGTATCCTCATCGCTCTCTTCGTGGTCGACGTCGCTCGCTTCGTCATCCTCGTCGCTCGATCTGTCCATATCCATTTCTGAAACAACAGAAAACCCAAATTAATTTAATGTGTCTATATTACGATAACCCACTGCCTCTGGTACGGCTTATGACTCGCAATACGATGGTCGCGGGATCAAATCAAATAAATTATATTTGAATAATTAGTGTTATTTTCACACAAAATTCATTTAAAATAATATATATTATATTTGCGGCACGTTCCAGAGTGGAAGATACCCATAGTATCGCCCTGGTGTAAGACCCCATTCAGAATTGAAACGTTGCTTGAAATGGCTTTTGACGGCCGGCATAGTCCAGTGGTAACGCATTGGACTGCCATTCCGAAGGTCGCCGGTTCGAACCCGGCGTGCGCAAATAAATTTTATTTGATTGATTTGTGTTATTTCACAATTAATTAATTAAAATAATAATTAAAATAATATATAGTATATTTGCGGCACGTTCCAGAGTGGAAGATACTACCAGTATCGCCCTGGTGTAAGACCACCATTCAGAATTGAAACGTTGCTCCAAATGGCTTTAGCCGTGTTTAGTGACTAGATCTGAATAGCCAGGTACTTCCCCATCTTCCTCTTTCCCTTCCCCACTTACCTTCAGCCTCACAACATCCCCCAATTGGGGATGCCATAGTCTCACTGGCTCCAGCTGAGGCTCTTGTGAGGTATTCATATAAAAAAAAATATAAAAAGTTAATCAAATACTTGAGGCGGGCAATGTCAGGAGTCAGAATAGCACAGTCAGGTAGGTATGGAATGAAGAAAAGAGTGTGTGTGCCAAGATCGAGTTGCATGGTGGTTCATCCTCTCTGCCTACCGAAATGGCGTGAAGGTAAGTTAGTTAGTTTTATAACTCACGGTTTCCAAGTACAGACTCTTCTAGTACAGCTGCCTCGTCCACGTTACTTTTTCTGCCCATGTCTGACTCTGAAATAAAAGACAACACAAATTTACAGTAGAATTTGGATATAATGACTTTGCATTTAACGGTCTACTGTTTTAAGTGACGATAATGTAAACTCTAGTAAGGTTTCATAGCTTTTAGTAGGAAAACGTATCCGTTTAAAGTGACCAACTACGTAAAGCGACCTATTTTAATGATAATTTGTCCGGTTACAAAACCCACATACCAATACAGCCTCGCAACACAATGAGTCCCGTGAAGCGAAAGTGTTTTTTCAATTTAAGAAAAAAATGCTGTATTACACCGTTTAGAAGCCGGTGAATCAAATGTAATCCTCGCAAAGAAGTTCGGCATGTCTTATTTCTCACTCTGCAATACCCGTTACAGAAAAAAGATGTGTAATGATGCATCCACGACATAACAACAATACATTTTGTATGTTTGTTATGTGGAATTTTTAAGTACTATGCTTATTTCCTGCCAATATACCAACAGTGAAACTGTGCTAGGGATATCAATATAAAATATAGATAATTGATTTTATATTGAGCCCCTGGTATGACATTTAAAAAAATAAACTCACCGTTCCCAAACGCCGACAATTCTTCGTAGAATGGTACGTCCACCCACAGCTCGCTGTGATAGCCGGCTTCCGGAGAGAAGAGTTCCCCACTCCGCGATGTCCCAGGTAACGGCTCGGGAGATGCTGCACGGATAGGCATAATTGGTGCATTGGGAGCCGTTGATTGGGTCTGTGCGGGAGTGGACATCCACGGTGGTGGTACGGGTCGTGGCAACGGTGAAGGCGTCCCTTGTGAAAAGGGACACGTTGTTCTCTCCGGAGATGGAATTCTGAAAACATTTACATAAATCATAGAAAATTGTTCTCATTCACGTGTGAAACAGTAAGTACAGTATGTAAATAAACAATAAAATAAGAACTCTGTAAAATATGCACTGAATGTGCCAAATGCACAGAGCGCTGAACTTACCAACTCTCACTGTAAGAGTGGAACGCTGTCAGGAAAAAACAATAATATTGTACCAAGCATCTAAATACGATTACTTACTTTTGTTTAGTTTTTCTTGGAGGTGCGGTAGGGAGCAAAATGCGCGCCGCCTGCTTCTTGAATTTTCGGCTTTCCAGCTCTAGCCGGATGGAAGCAGGCAGGGCCCTAACAGCCTTTAGGGCCTTGACGCGATCCTCTCGCACCAGTAGCAAAGCAGGGTCGCTGTTTAAATAAATACAAATATATGATGAGTTCAACGGCCACAGCAAAGTACTTTCATAAAAAAACATTAAAAAATACTAACACTCCAGACGAGGCTGCAATTGCAGCTCTGCGTTGACGTCCACGTGCAGGTAGTCCGGCACCAGCTCGTACCCCACGTCTCCCTTTTCCTCTGCCTCCTCTTGCAGTCAGCACCGCTCTATAAATTTTAAATTGAAAACACTTAATGTAAGTACTTAAATGTTTAAATTTTGTTAAATATTGCACTAATATAAAATTTGAAAATAATTATTGGGTTGTGGAGTGATCCCTTTCCCTGGACGACAGCTGTTTCTGCACAAATTTGGTAAAAGTAAACAAATTAATTAATTTTACAACTAAATTACTAAATTTTTATTGTGTGACGAAGGCTTTACACCATTTTACATGTGAAAAAGAGTCAACTTTTTGACATATGACTTAAAATAATTGGTTAGCAAATATCTGTATTAATAATGAACCAATTCAAATAAAACTTATATATATCTCTTTGTTTTGAATCACTGTGATGGAATATCTATATTTCAAATGCGCGAGTGCAGTATTTAAGACATTATTGTAAATCAAAAACAGATGACGTCTTCAGTTGACGTAATCTTACACAAAAACTTCAACCAAAACAATATAATACAAACAAACGAATTAAAAACGCATTTCAAAGATAGATAAGTCAATCATGATTACACAGATATATAATTATGCGTTAAAAACCCAATAAATTAATTACTTACGGCATTTTAGGAAGAGTCCAAAATTTCGTGAATGTTGAAAATTTATAATTTTGTTTTTGACAGGACGCCATAAAAAAACCGCGAAAACTCGTTAAATAACACTTCAAAGACAACGGATAAGTTCATAGACAAAGAGAATATATTATCAGCTATTCGATAAAACAAGTAGCTGGCCATGGAAACGTTTTAAATAATTACAATAAATATTTTACGAATGGTAGAAAAATCGGTCCATTTTTGGACCGATATCAATCGCAGAAAAATAAAAGTGGTCGATTTTTCGACCGAAATCGTTCCAGTGGTTATGAAAACATACAAGAGTCGATATTCCCTGGATCGAGGGGACTGAACGTTGCCGACTGAGCCAGCCCGCCTGCCAGCCCGCCTGCCAGCCAGTCCCGGAGAGCCTTCCCTCCAGCGTGCGGTCCTGCTCACTGGCCCCGATGTCACAGAGCCGTTACTGACTGACCTTGGACGAATACAAGGAGTTTTATCCGCAATAAAAACAACCGCCTTTATAAAGGCGTTCTTTTCAAAAGCAAATTACAAATTTCGAATATATCGTCTTTCTCAAGACGCATTCATTGAGGCAAACATAATACAATGGTCGATATTCCCTGCATTTTTATGATATTTTAAATAACTCTGTAATGGTTCAAATGAAATACCTCAAGTGCTTTATTTGAATCATTACACAGGACAAAGGTAAATGTGTGCCGATGCTTATATTTTACAGTTTTTTCTTGTGCAGGCTAACACGTCCCGTACAACACTAATAATCATTGAAAAACCCTTAAAATTTGTCAAATCGTCGTAAAACAGTGAAAATACCAGAAAAACCTTATAAGAGCGTTAAATCATCTTAAAACGCTGTAAAATATAGAAAAACCATGAAAAAGTGATAAATCGTCGTATTACACTAATAATCATTAAAAAACTCTTACAATTTGTCACATTGCCGTTAAACAGTGAAAATACCACCAAAACCTTATACGAGCGTTTAATCGTCGTAAAACAGTGAAAATACCAGAAAAACCTTAGAAGAGCGTCAAATCGTCGTAAAACAGTGAAAATCCCAGAAAAACCTTATAAGAGCGTTAAATCGTCGTAAAACAGTGTAAATACCAGAAAAACCTCATAAGAGCGTCAAGTCGTCGTTAAACATTGAAAATACCAGAAAAACCTTATAAGAGCGTTAAATCGTCCTCAAACGCTGTAAAATATAGAAAAACCATTAAAAAGTGTTTGATCGTCGTATTTCACTGAAAATCATTAAAAAACCTTTCAAATTTGTCAAATCGTCGTAAAACAGTGAAAATGCCAGAAAAACCTTATACGAGCGTTAAATCGTCGTAAAACAGTGAAAATACCAGAAAAACCTTATAAGAGCGTTAAATCGTCCTCAAACGCTGTGAAATATAGAAAAACCATTAAAAAGTGTTTGATCGTCGTATTTCACTGAAAATCATTAAAAAACTTTTACAATTTGTCACATTATCGTAAAACAGTGAAAATACCACAAAAACCTTATATGAGCGTTTAATCGTCGTAAAACAGTGAAAATACCAGAAAAACCTTATAAGAGCGTTAAATCGTCCTCAAACGCTGTAAAATATAGAAAAACCATTAAAAAGTGTTAAATCGTCGTATTACACTAAAAATCATTGAAAAACCCTTCAAATTTGTCAAATCGTCGTAAAACAGTGAAAATGCCAGAAAAACCTTATACGAGCGTTAAATCGTCGTAAAACAGTGAAAATACCAGAAAAACCTTATAAGAGCGTTAAATCGTCCTCAAACGCTGTAAAATATAGAAAAACCATAAAAAAGTGTTTGATCGTCGTATTTCACTGAAAATCATTAAAAAACTCTTACAATTTGTCACATTGCCGTAAAACAGTGAAAATACCACAAAACCTTATACGAGCGTTTAATCGTCGTAAAACAGTGAAAATACCAGAAAAACCTTAGAAGAGCGTCAAATCGTCGTAAAACAGTGAAAATACCAGAAAAACCTTATAAGAGCGTTAAATCGTCGTAAAACAGTGTAAATACCAGAAAAACCTTATAAGAGCGTTAAATCATCTTAAAACGCTGTAAAATATAGAAAAACCATTAAAAAGTGATAAATCGTCCAAATACACTAATAATCATTGAAAAACCCTAAAAATTTGTCAAATCGTCGTAAAACAGTGAAAATACCAGAACAACCTTATAAGAACGTTAAATCGTCTAAAAACGCTGTAAAATATAGAAAAACCATTAAAAAGTGTTAAATCGTCGTATTACACTAAAAATCATTGAAAAACCCTAAAAATTTGTCAAATCGTCAAAAAAACAGTGAAAATACCAGAAAAACCTAATAAGAGCGTTAAATCGTCCTCAAACGCTGTAAAATATAGAAAATCCATTAAAAAGTGTTAAATCGTCGTATTACACTAAAAATCATTGAAAAACCCTTCAAATTTGTCAAATCGTCGTTAAACAGTGAAAATGCCAGAAAAACCTTAGAAGAGCGTTAAATCGACGTAAAACAGTTAAAATACCAGAAAAACCTTATAAGAGCGTTAAATCATCTTAAAACGCTGTAAAATATAGAAAAACCATTAAAAAGTGATAAATCGTCGTATTACACTAATAATCATTGAAAAACCCTAAAAATTTGTCAAATCGTCAAAAAAACAGTGAAAATACCAGAAAAACCTAATAAGAGCGTTAAATCGTCCTCAAACGCTGTAAAATATAGAAAAACCATTAAAAAGTGTTAAATCGTCGTATTACACTAAAAATCATTGAAAAACCCTTCAAATTTGTCAAATCGTCGTTAAACAGTGAAAATACCAGAAAAACCTTATAAGAGCGTTAAATCGTCGTAAAACAGTGAAAATACCAGAACAACCTTATAAGAACGTTAAATCGTCTAAAAACGCTGTAAAATATAGAAAAACCATTAAAAAGTGTTAAATCGTCGTATTACACTAAAAATCATTGAAAAACCCTTCAAATTTGTCAAATCGTCGTTAAACAGTGAAAATACCAGAAAAACCTTATAAGAGCGTTAAATCGTCGTAAAACAGTGAAAATACCAGAACAACCTTATAAGAGCGTTAAATCGTCTAAAAACGCTGTAAAATACAGAAAAACCATTAAAAAGTGTTAAATCGTCGTATTACACTAAAAATCATTGAAAAACACTTTAAATTTGTCAAACCGTCGTAAAACAGTGAAAATTTCAGATAAACCTTACAAGAGCGTTTTATCGTCGTAAAACAGTGAAAATACCAGAAAAACCTTATAAGAGCGTTAAATCGTCCTCAAACGCTGTAAAATATAGAAAAACCATTAAAAAGTGTTTGATCGTCGTATTTCACTGAAAATCATTAAAAAACTCTTACAATTTGTCACATTATCGTAAAACAGTGAAAATACCACAAAAACTTTATATGAGCGTTTAATCGTCGTAAAACAGTGAAAATACCAGAAAAACCTTATAAGAGCGTTAAATCGTCCTCAAACGCTGTAAAATATAGAAAAACCATTAAAAAGTGTTTGATCGTCGTATTTCACTGAAAATCATTAAAAAACTCTTACAATTTGTCACATTGCCGTAAAACAGTGAAAATACCACAAAAACCTTATACGAGCGTTTAATCGTCGTAAAACAGTGAAAATACCAGAAAAACCTTAGAAGAGCGTCAAATCGTCGTAAATCAGTGAAAATACCAGAAAAACCTTATAAGAGCGTTAAATCGTCGTAAAACAGTGTAAATCCCAGAAAAACCTTATAAGAGCGTTAAATCATCTTAAAACGCTGTAAAATATAGACAAACCATTAAAAAGTGATAAATCGTCGTATTACACTAATAATCATTGAAAAACCCTAAAAATTTGTCAAATCGTCGTAAAACAGTGAAAATACCAGAAAAACCTTATAAGAGCGTGAAATCATCTTATAACGCTGTAAAATATAGAAAAACCATGAAAAAGTGATAAATCGTCGTATTACACTAATAATCATTAAAAAACTCTTACAATTTGTCACATTGCCGTTAAACAGTGAAAATACCACAAAAACCTTATACGAGCGTTTAATCGTCGTAAAACAGTAAAAATACCAGAAAAACCTTAGAAGAGCGTCAAATCGTCGTAAAACAGTGAAAATACCAGAAAAACCTTATAAGAGCGTTAAATCGTCGTAAAACAGTGTAAATACCAGAAAAACCTCATAAGAGCGTCAAGTCGTCGTTAAACATTTAAAATACCAGAAAAACCTTATAAGAGCGTTAAATCGTCCTCAAACGCTGTAAAATATAGAAAAACCATTAAAAAGTGTTAAATCGTCGTATTACACTAAAAATCATTGAAAAACCCTTCAAATTTGTCAAATCGTCGTAAAACAGTGAAAATGCCAGAAAAACCTTATACGAGCGTTAAATCGTCGTAAAACAGTGAAAATACCAGAAAAACCTTATAAGAGCGTTTAATCGTCCTCAAACGCTGTAAAATATAGAAAAACCATTAAAAAGTGTTTGATCGTCGTATTTCACTGAAAATCATTAAAAAACTCTTACAATTTGTCACATTGCCGTAAAACAGTGAAAATACCACAAAAACCTTATACGAGCGTTTAATCGTCGTAAAACAGTGAAAATACCAGAAAAACCTTAGAAGAGCGTCAAATCGTCGTAAAACAGTGAAAATACCAGAAAAACCTTATAAGAGCGTTAAATCGTCCTCAAACGCTGTAAAATATAGAAAAACCATTAAAAAGTGTTTGATCGTCGTATTTCACTGAAAATCATTAAAAAACTCTTACAATTTGTCACAATATCGTAAAACAGTGAAAATACCACAAAAACTTTATACGAGCGTTTAATCGTCGTAAAACAGTGAAAATACCAGAAAAACCTTAGAAGAGCGTCAAATCGTCGTTAAACAGTGTAAATACCAGAAAAACCTTAGAAGAGCGTCAAATCGTCGTAAAACAGTGAAAATACCAGAAAAACCTTATAAGAGCGTTAAATCGTCGTAAAACAGTGTAAATACCAGAAAAACCTTATAAGAGCGTCAAGTCGTCGTTAAACAGTGAAAATACCAGAAAAACCTTATAAGAGCGTTAAATCGTCCTCAAACGCTGTAAAATATAGAAAAATAATTAAAAAGTGTTTAATCGTCGTATTACACTAAAAATCATTGAAAAACCCTTCAAATTTGTCAAATCGTCGTAAAATAGTTAAAATGCCAGAAAACCTTATACGAGCGTTAAATCGTCGTAAAACAGTGAAAATACCAGAAAAACCTTATAAGAGCGTTAAATCGTCCTCAAACGCTGTAAAATATAGAAAAACCATTAAAAAGTGTTTGATCGTCGTATTTTACTGAAAATCTATAAAAAACTCTTACAATTTGTCACATAATCGTAAAACAGTGAAAATACCACAAAAACCTTACACAAGCGTTTAATCGTCGTAAAACAGTGAAAATACCAGAAAAACCTTAGAAGAGCGTCAAATCGTCGTTAAACAGTGTAAATACCAGAAAAACCTTATAAGAGCGTCAAGTCGTCGTTAAACAGTGAAAATACCAGAAAACCTTAAAAGAGCGTTAAATCGACGTAAAACAGTTAAAATACCAGAAAAACCTTATAAGAGCGTTAAATCATCTTAAAACGCTGTAAAATATAGAAAAACCATTAAAAAGTGATAAATCGTCGTATTACACTAATAATCATTGAAAAACCCTAAAAATTTGTCAAATCGTCAAAAAAACAGTGAAAATACCAGAAAAACCTAATAAGAGCGTTAAATCGTCCTCAAACGCTGTCAAATATAGAAAAACCATTAAAAAGTGTTAAATCGTCGTATTACACTAAAATTCATTGAAAAACCCTTCAAATTTGTCAAATCGTCGTTAAACAGTGAAAATACCAGAAAAACCTTATAAGAGCGTTAAATCGTCGTAAAACAGTGAAAATACCAGAACAACCTTATAAGAACGTTAAATCGTCTAAAAACGCTGTAAAATATAGAAAAACCATTAAAAAGTGTTAAATCGTCGTATTACACTAAAAATTATTGAAAAACACTTAAAATTTGTCAAACCGTCGTAAAACAGTGAAAATTTCAGATAAACCTTATAAGAGCGTTAAATCGTCGTAAAACAGTGAAAATACCAGAAAAACCTTATAAGAGCGTTAAATCGTCGTAAAACAGTCAAAATACCAGAAAAACTTTATAAGAGCGTTAATTTGTCTTCAAACGCTGTAAAATATAGAAAAACCATTAAAAAGTATTAAATCGTCGTATTATACTAAAAATCGTTGAAAAACCCTTAATATTTGTCAAATCGTCGTTAAACAGTGAAAATACCAGCAAAACCTTATAAGAGCGTTAAATCGACGTTAAACAGTTAAAATACCAGAAAAACCTTATAAGAGCGTTAAATCATCTTAAAACGCTGTAAAATATAGAAAAACCATTAAAAAGTGATAAATCGTCGTATTACACTAATAATCATTGAAAAACCCTAAAAATTTGTCAAATCGTCGTAAAACAGTGAAAATACCAGAAAAACCTTATAAGAGCGTTAAATCGTCCTCAAACGCTGTAAAATATAGAAAAACCATTAAAAAGTGTTTGATCGTCGTATTACACTTGTATCGAACGTCATCAGCATCATCAATATAAAATGTACATCAATTATAAAAAAACACAACAAAATGTCATCATATTTACCACTGTCGAAAACTATGTAAAACCTTCCATAAAACTAATGTTGATAAACCTGCCTTACATAAAGGTAACTCATGTTTAAAAACCTGCCCTGCCGTTTAACGGTAAATTTTATCGCTCGGACCTCAAATGCAGTTGTCTCGCTTCAACTCAAGCAACCATCTTACTCTGGCTAGGCAGCCGCTGATTGGCTAAGCACAAAACCCGCTTGAGCGGCCCACGTGTATCCAAAAGATTTGTAAAAAAATACAAATTTGCAAGCCTTTCCTGTAATAATAGGAAACAATCTTAACTAAATAGTTTTGTACAAAGATACTTGCATGTTAATTGTATAAGCTCGAATAGAAATAAAATATGTTACACTTAAGATAATTGTGTACTCAGCGAAACTCTGAAAATGTAACAGAGATTTGGCCACTTATCTTGTAGAATATGTCTTATTATAACTAAATAAACAATATTGCGACGATGTGGTTTTGGCAGGGCGACAGAGGCAGATAAGGTCTAATATTATAAAATATTCCTATATTTCTGAGATAAACTTGGTCCATGTAATAACACGGCAAAACTCACGCTGAAAAAATAAGTTCCTAAAAACACAAAACGAGCCAGCGACAAACTTGGCCGACCACGCGGTCTTGTAGCGCGTTATAAATAGAGCGCTTACATTTGTACCGGCCCATTCCGCCATAAGCCCTGGACCGAGCAACATCTACCGCTGTCCGCTCTGCCTGACCCGCTTCGCTACCTGAGAGCAACACGCTGTGTTTGATTTCAACCCGGTTCCCCCCCCCGCTCCACTTCCGCTGTCTACTGCAACTGCCTGCTGCTGAGCTCGCTGCTCACCGACAAACCAACGACGCCCCGACGTCGCGACGCCTCTGCTTCGGGCTTCACTGAGCCTTCCCAACAGCCAGCCTCGGAGAGAGGATCTGCCATTGCCTACTGAACCAGCCAGCGCCCCGCAGAGCCGTTACCGACTGAGCCTGGAGGGATACAAGAAGTTGCACCCGCAATAAAAACCAACCGCTTTTATAAAAGCGTTCTTTTCAATATGCAAATTACAAATGTCGAATATATCGTCTTTCTCAAGACGCATTCATTTATGCAAACATACAAGAGTCGATATTCCCTGGATCGAGGGGACTGAACGTTGCCGACTGAGCCAGCCCGCCTGCCAGCCCGCCTGCCAGCCAGTCCCGGAGAGCCTTCCCTCCAGCGTGCGGTCCTGCTCACTGGCCCCGATGTCACAGAGCCGTTACTGACTGACCTTGGACGAATACAAGGAGTTTTATCCGCAATAAAAACAACCGCCTTTATAAAGGCGTTCTTTTCAAAAGCAAATTACAAATTTCGAATATATCGTCTTTCTCAAGACGCATTCATTGAGGCAAACATATTACAATGGTCGATATTCCCTGCATTTTTATGATATTTTAAATAACTCTGTAATGGTTCAAATGAAATACCTCAAGTGCTTTATTTGAATCATTACACAGGACAAAGGTAAATGTGTGCCGATGCTTATATTTTACAGTTTTTTCTTGTGCAGGCTAACACGTCCCGTACAACACTAATAATCATTGAAAAACCCTTAAAATTTGTCAAATCGTCGTAAAACAGTGAAAATACCAGAAAAACCTTATAAGAGCGTTAAATCATCTTAAAACGCTGTAAAATATAGAAAAACCATGAAAAAGTGATAAATCGTCGTATTACACTAATAATCATTAAAAAACTCTTACAATTTGTCACATTGCCGTTAAACAGTGAAAATACCACCAAAACCTTATACGAGCGTAAAATCGTCGTAAAACAGTGTAAATACCAGAAAAACCTCATAAGAGCGTCAAGTCGTCGTTAAACATTGAAAATACCAGAAAAACCTTATAAGAGCGTTAAATCATCCTCAAACGCTGTAAAATATAGAAAAACCATTAAAAAGTGTTTGATCGTCGTATTACACTAATAATCATTAAAAAACTCTTACAATTTGTCACATTGCCGTTAAACAGTGAAAATACCACCAAAACCTTATACGAGCGTTAAATCGTCGTAAAACAGTGAAAATACCAGAAAAACCTTAGAAGAGCGTCAAATCGTCGTAAAACAGTGAAAATCCCAGAAAAACCTTATAAGAGCGTTAAATCGTCGTAAAACAGTGTAAATACCAGAAAAACCTCATAAGAGCGTCAAGTCGTCGTTAAACATTGAAAATACCAGAAAAACCTTATAAGAGCGTTAAATCATCCTCAAACGCTGTAAAATATAGAAAAACCATTAAAAAGTGTTTGATCGTCGTATTTCACTGAAAATCATTAAAAAACCCTTCAAATTTGTCAAATCGTCGTAAAACAGTGAAAATGCCAGAAAAACCTTATACGAGCGTTAAATCGTCGTAAAACAGTGTAAATACCAGAAAAACCTCATAAGAGCGTCAAGTCGTCGTTAAACATTGAAAATACCAGAAAAACCTTATAAGAGCGTTAAATCATCCTCAAACGCTGTAAAATATAGAAAAACCATTAAAAAGTGTTTGATCGTCGTATTACACTAATAATCATTAAAAAACTCTTACAATTTGTCACATTGCCGTTAAACAGTGAAAATACCACCAAAACCTTATACGAGCGTTAAATCGTCGTAAAACAGTGAAAATACCAGAAAAACCTTAGAAGAGCGTCAAATCGTCGTAAAACAGTGAAAATCCCAGAAAAACCTTATAAGAGCGTTAAATCGTCGTAAAACAGTGTAAATACCAGAAAAACCTCATAAGAGCGTCAAGTCGTCGTTAAACATTGAAAATACCAGAAAAACCTTATAAGAGCGTTAAATCATCCTCAAACGCTGTAAAATATAGAAAAACCATTAAAAAGTGTTTGATCGTCGTATTTCACTGAAAATCATTAAAAAACCCTTCAAATTTGTCAAATCGTCGTAAAACAGTGAAAATGCCAGAAAAACCTTATACGAGCGTTAAATCGTCGTAAAACAGTGAAAATACCAGAAAAACCTTATAAGAGCGTTAAATCGTCCTCAAACGCTGTGAAATATAGAAAAACCATTAAAAAGTGTTTGATCGTCGTATTTCACTGAAAATCATTAAAAAACTCTTACAATTTGTCACATTATCGTAAAACAGTGAAAATACCACAAAAACCTTATATGAGCGTTTAATCGTCGTAAAACAGTGAAAATACCAGAAAAACCTTATAAGAGCGTTAAATCGTCCTCAAACGCTGTAAAATATAGAAAAACCATTAAAAAGTGTTAAATCGTCGTATTACACTAAAAATCATTGAAAAACCCTTCAAATTTGTCAAATCGTCGTAAAACAGTGAAAATGCCAGAAAAACCTTATACGAGCGTTAAATCGTCGTAAAACAGTGAAAATACCAGAAAAACCTTATAAGAGCGTTAAATCGTCCTCAAACGCTGTAAAATATAGAAAAACCATTAAAAAGTGTTTGATCGTCGTATTTCACTGAAAATCATTAAAAAACTCTTACAATTTGTCACATTGCCGTAAAACAGTGAAAATACCACAAAACCTTATACGAGCGTTTAATCGTCGTAAAACAGTGAAAATACCAGAAAAACCTTAGAAGAGCGTCAAATCGTCGTAAAACAGTGAAAATACCAGAAAAACCTTATAAGAGCGTTAAATCGTCGTAAAACAGTGTAAATACCAGAAAAACCTTATAAGAGCGTTAAATCATCTTAAAACGCTGTAAAATATAGAAAAACCATTAAAAAGTGATAAATCGTCCAAATACACTAATAATCATTGAAAAACCCTAAAAATTTGTCAAATCGTCGTAAAACAGTGAAAATACCAGAACAACCTTATAAGAACGTTAAATCGTCTAAAAACGCTGTAAAATATAGAAAAACCATTAAAAAGTGTTAAATCGTCGTATTACACTAAAAATTATTGAAAAACACTTAAAATTTGTCAAACCGTCGTAAAACAGTGAAAATTTCAGATAAACCTAACAAGAGCGTTTTATCGTCGTAAAACAGTGAAAATTCCAGAAAAACCTTATAAGAGCGTCAAATCGTCGTAAAACAGTGAAAATACCAGAAAAACCTTAAAAGAGCGTTAAATCGTCGTAAAACAGTGTAAATACCAGAAAAACCTTATAAGAGCGTCAAGTCGTCGTTAAACATTGAAAATACCAGAAAAACCTTATAAGAGCGTTAAATCGTCCTCAAACGCTGTAAAATATAGAAAAACCATTAAAAAGTGTTAAATCGTCGTATTACACTAAAAATCATTGAAAAACCCTTCAAATTTGTCAAATCGTCGTAAAACAGTGAAAATGCCAGAAAAACCTTATACGAGCGTTAAATCGTCGTAAAACAGTGAAAATACCAGAAAAACCTTATAAGAGCGTTAAATCGTCCTCAAACGCTGTAAAATATAGAAAAACCATTAAAAAGTGTTTGATCGTCGTATTTCACTGAAAATCATTAAAAAACTCTTACAATTTGTCACATTATCGTAAAACAGTGAAAATACCACAAAAACCTTATATGAGCGTTTAATCGTCGTAAAACAGTGAAAATACCAGAAAAACCTTAAAAGAGCGTTAAATCGTCCTCAAACGCCGTTAAATATAGAAAAACCATTAAAAAGTGTTTGATCGTCGTATTTCACTGAAAATCATTAAAAAACTCTTACAATTTGTCACATTGCCGTAAAACAGTGAAAATACCACAAAAACCTTATACGAGCGTTTAATCGTCGTAAAACAGTGAAAATACCAGAAAAACCTTAGAAGAGCGTCAAATCGTCGTAAAACAGTGTAAATACCAGAAAAACCTTAAAAGAGCGTTAAATCGTCGTAAAACAGTGTAAATACCAGAAAAACCTTATAAGAGCGTCAAGTCGTCGTTAAACATTGAAAATACCAGAAAAACCTTATAAGAGCGTTAAATCGTCCTCAAACGCTGTAAAATATAGAAAAACCATTAAAAAGTGTTAAATCGTCGTATTACACTAAAAATCATTGAAAAACCCTTCAAATTTGTCAAATCGTCGTAAAACAGTGAAAATGCCAGAAAAACCTTATACGAGCGTTAAATCGTCGTAAAACAGTGAAAATACCAGAAAAACCTTATAAGAGCGTTAAATCGTCCTCAAACGCTGTAAAATATAGAAAAACCATTAAAAAGTGTTTGATCGTCGTATTTCACTGAAAATCATTAAAAAACTCTTACAATTTGTCACATTATCGTAAAACAGTGAAAATACCACAAAAACCTTATATGAGCGTTTAATCGTCGTAAAACAGTGAAAATACCAGAAAAACCTTAAAAGAGCGTTAAATCGTCCTCAAACGCCGTTAAATATAGAAAAACCATTAAAAAGTGTTTGATCGTCGTATTTCACTGAAAATCATTAAAAAACTCTTACAATTTGTCACATTGCCGTAAAACAGTGAAAATACCACAAAAACCTTATACGAGCGTTTAATCGTCGTAAAACAGTGAAAATACCAGAAAAACCTTAGAAGAGCGTCAAATCGTCGTAAAACAGTGAAAATACCAGAAAAACCTTAAAAGAGCGTTAAATCGTCGTAAAACAGTGTAAATACCAGAAAAACCTTATAAGAGCGTCAAGTCGTCGTTAAACATTGAAAATACCAGAAAAACCTTATAAGAGCGTTAAATCGTCCTCAAACGCTGTAAAATATAGAAAAACCATTAAAAAGTGTTAAATCGTCGTATTACACTAAAAATCATTGAAAAACCCTTCAAATTTGTCAAATCGTCGTAAAACAGTGAAAATACCAGAACAACCTTATAAGAACGTTAAATCGTCTAAATACGCTGTCAAATATAGAAAAACCATTAAAAAGTGTTAAATCGTCGTATTACACTAAAAATTATTGAAAAACACTTAAAATTTGTCAAACCGTCGTAAAACAGTGAAAATTTCAGATAAACCTAACAAGAGCGTTTTATCGTCGTAAAACAGTGAAAATTCCAGAAAAACCTTATAAGAGCGTTAAATCGTCGTAAAACAGTGAAAATACCAGAAAAACTTTATAAGAGCGTTAATTTGTCTTAAAACGCTGTAAAATATAGAAAAACCATTAAAAGTGTTAAATCGTCGTATTATACTAAAAATCGTTGAAAAACCCTTAATATTTGTCAAATCGTCGTTAAACAGTGAAAATACCAGAAAAACCTTATAAGAGCGTTAAACCGTCGTAAAACAGTGAAAATTTCAGATAAACCTAACAAGAGCGTTTTATCGTCGTAAAACAGTGAAAATTCCAGAAAAACCTTATAAGAGCGTCAAATCGTCGTAAAACAGTGAAAATACCAGAAAAACCTTAAAAGAGCGTTAAATCGTCGTAAAACAGTGAAAATACCAGAAAAACCCTATAAGAGCGTCAAGTCGTCGTTAAACATTGAAAATACCAGAAAAACCTTATAAGAGCGTTAACTCGTCCTCAAACGCTGTAAAATATAGAAAAACCATTAAAAAGTGTTAAATCGTCGTATTACACTAAAAATCATTGAAAAACCCTTCAAATTTGTCAAATCGTCGTAAAACAGTGAAAATGCCAGAAAAACCTTATAAGAGCGTAAAATCGTCGTAATACAGTGAAAATACCAGAAAAACCTTATAAGAGCGTTAAATCGTCGTTAAACAGTGAAAATACCAGAGAAACCTTATGAAACCTTAGTTGTTCTGGTATTTTCACTGTTTTACGACGATTTGACAAATTTTTAGGGTTTTTCAATGATTATTAGTGTAACACGACGATTTATCACTTTTTAATGTTTTTTCTATATTTTACAGCGTTTTAAGATGATTTTACGCTCTTATAAGGTTTTTCTGGTATTTTAACTGTTTTACGTCGATTTAACGCTCTTATAAGGTTTTTCTGGTATGTTCACTGTTTAACGACGACTTGACGCTCTTATAAGGTTTTTCTGGTATTTACACTGTTTTACGACGATTAAACGCTCGTATAAGGTTTTTCTGGTACTTTAACTGTTTTACGTCGATTTAACGCTCTTATAAGGTTTTTCTGGTATTTTCACTGTTTTACGACGATTAAACGCTCTTATAAGGTTTTTCTGGTATTTTAACTGTTTTACGACGATTTGACGCTCTTCTTAGGTTTTTCTGGTATTTTCACTGTTTAACGACGATTAAACGCTCGTATAAGGTTTTTGTGGTATTTTCACTGTTTTACGATAATGTGACAAATTGTAAGAGTTTTTTAATGATTTTCAGTGAAATACGACGATCAAACACTTTTTAATGGTTTTTCTATATTTAACAGCGTTTGAGGACGATTTAACGCTCTTATAAGGTTTTTCTGGTATTTACACTGTTTTACGACGATTTGACGCTCTTATAAGGTTTTTCTGGTATTTTCACTGTTTTTCGACGATTTAACGCTCTTATAAGGATTCTCTGGTATTTTCACTGTTTAACGACGATTTGACGTTCTTATAAGGTTTTTCTGGTATTTTCACTGTTTTACGACGATTTAACGCTCTTATAAGGTTTTTCTGGTATTTACACTGTTTTACGACGATTTGACGGTCTTTTAAGGTTTTTCTGGTATTTTCACTGTTTTACGACGATTAAACGCTCTTATAAGGTTTTTCTGGTATTTTAACTGTTTTACGTCGATTTAACGCTCTTATAAGGTTTTTCTGGTATTTTCACTGTTTAACGACGATATGACAAATATTAAGGGTTTTTCAACGATTTTTAGTTAAATACGACGATTTAACACTTTTTAATGGTTTTTCTATATTTTACAGCGTTTTAAGACAAATTAACGATCTTATAAGGTTTTTCTGGTATTTTCACTGTTTTACGACGATTTAACGCTCTTATAAGGTTTTTCTGGTATTTTCACTGTTTTACGACGATAAAACGCTCTTGTAAGGTTTATCTGAAATTTTCACTGTTTTACGACGGTTTGACAAATTTTAAGTGTTTTTCAATGATTTTTAGTATAATACGACGATTTATCACTTTTTAATGGTTTTTCTATATTTTACAGCGTTTTAAGACGATTTAACGCTCTTATAAGGTTTATCTGGTATTTTCACTGTTTTACGATGATTTAACGCTCTTAAAAGGTTTTTCTGGTATTTTCACTGTTTTACGACGATTTAACGCTCTTATAAGGTTTTTCCTGTATTTTCGCTGTTTTACGACGATTTAACCCTCGTATAAGGTTTTTCTGGCATTTTCACTGTTTTACGACGATTTGACAATTTTTTAGGGTTTTTCAATGATTTTTAGTGTAATACGACGATTTAACACATTTTAATGGTTTTTCTATATTTTACAGTGTTTTAAGACGATTTAACGCTCTTATAAGGTTTATCTGGTATTTTCACTGTTTTACGACGATTTGACAATTTTTTAGGGTTTTTCAATGATTATTAGTGTAATACGACGATTTATCACTTTTTAATGGTTTTTCTATATTTTACAGCTTTTTAAGATGATTTAACGCTCTTATAAGGTTTTTCTGGTATTTTCACTGTTTTACGACGATTTGACAAATTTTTAGAGTTTTTCAATGATTATTAGTGTAAAACGACGATTTATCACTTTTTAATGGTTTTTCTATATTTTACAGCGTTTTAAGATGATTTAACGCTCTTATAAGGTTTTTCTGGTATTTTAACTGTTTTACGTCGATTTAACGCTCTTATAAGGTTTCTCTGGTATTTTCACTGTTTAACGACGATTTAACAATTTTTAATGGTTTTTCTATATTTTACACTGTTTTACGACGATTTAACGCTCTTATAAGGTTTTTCTGGTATTTTCACTGTTTTACGACGATTTAACGCTCTTATAAGGTTTTTCTGGTATTTTCACTGTTTTAGGACGATTAAACGCTCGTATAAGGTTTTTCTGGTATTTTCACTGTTTTTCGTCGATTTAACGCTCTTATAAGGTTTCTCTGGTATTTTCACTGTTTAACGACGATTTGACGCTCTTATAAGGTTTTTCTGGTATTTACACTGTTTAACGACGATTAAACGCTCGTATAAGGTTTTTGTGGTATTTTCACTGTTTTACGATATTGTGACGAATTGTAAGAGTTTTTTAATGATTTTCAGTGAAATACGACGATCAAACACTTTTTAATGGTTTTTCCATATTTTACAGCGTTTGAGGACGATTTAACGCTCTTATAAGTTTCTTCTGGTATTTTCACTGTTTTACGACGATTTAACGCTCTTATAAGGTTTTTCCTGTATTTTCGCTGTTTTACGAAGATTTAACCCTCGTATAAGGTTTTTCTGGCATTTTCACTGTTTTACGACGATTTGACAATTATTTAGGGTTTTTCAATGATTTTTAGTGTAATACGACGATTTAACACATTTTAATGGTTTTTCTATATTTTACAGTGTTTTAAGACGATTTAACGCTCTTATAAGGTTTATCTGGTATTTTCACTGTTTTACGACGATTTGACAAATTTTTAGGGTTTTTCAATGATTATTAGTGTAATACGACGATTTATCACTTTTTAATGGTTTTTCTATATTTTACAGCTTTTTAAGATGAATTAACGCTCTTATAAGGTTTTTCTGGTATTTTCACTGTTTTACGACGATTTGACAAATTTTTAGAGTTTTTCAATGATTATTAGTGTAATACGACGATTTATCACTTTTTAATGGTTTTTCTATATTTTACAGCGTCTTAAGATGATTTAACGCTCTTATAAGGTTTTTCTGGTATTTTAACTGTTTTGTGTCGATTTAACGCTCTTATAAGGTTTTTCTGGTATTTTCACTGTTTAACGACGATATGACAAATATTAAGGGTTTTTCAACAATTTTTAGTTAAATATGACGATTTAACACTTTTTAATGGTTTTTCTATATTTTACAGCGTTTTAAGAAAAATTAACGATCTTATAAGGTTTTTCTGGTATTTTCACTGTTTTACGACGATTAAACGCTCTTATAAGGTTTTTCTGGTATTTTAACTGTTTTACGTCGATTTAACGCTCTTATAAGGTTTTTCTGGTATTTTCACTGTTTAACGACGATATGACAAATATTAAGGGTTTTTCAACGATTTTTAGTTAAATACGACGATTTAACACTTTTTAATGGTTTTTCTATATTTTACAGCGTTTTAAGACAAATTAACGATCTTATAAGGTTTTTCTGGTATTTTCACCGTTTTACGACGATTTAACGCTCTTATAAGGTTTTTCTGGTATTTTCACTGTTTTACGACGATAAAACGCTCTTGTAAGGTTTATCTGAAATTTTCACTGTTTTACGACGGTTTGACAAATTTAAAGTGTTTTTCAATGATTTTTAGTGTAATACGACGATTTATCACTTTTTAATGGTTTTTCTATATATTACAGCGTTTTAAGATGATTTAACGCTCTTATAAGGTTTTTCTGGTATTTTAACTGTTTTACGTCGATTGAACGCCCTTTTAAGGTTTTTCTGGTATGTTCACTGTTTAACGACGACTTGACGCTCTTATAAGGTTTTTCTGGTATTTTCACTGTTTTACGACGATAAAACGCTCTTTTAAGGTTTATCTGAAATTTTCACTGTTTTACGACGGTTTGACAAATTTAAAGTGTTTTTCAATGATTTTTAGTGTAATACGACGATTTATCACTTTTTAATGGTTTTTCTATATATTACAGCGTTTTAAGATGATTTAACGCTCTTATAAGGTTTTTCTGGTATTTTAACTGTTTTACGTCGATTTAACGCTCCTATAAGGTTTCTCTGGTATTTTCACTGTTTAACGACGATTTAACAATTTTTAATGGTTTTTCTATATTTAACAGCGTTTTAAGACGATTTAACGCTCTTATAAGGTTTATCTGGTATTTTCACTGTTTTACGACGATTTAACGCTCTTATCAGGTTTTTCTGGTATTTTCACTGTTTTACGACGATAAAACGCTCTTATAAGGTTTTTCTGGTATGTTCACTGTTTAACGACGACTTGACGCTCTTATAAGGTTTTTCTGGTATTTTCACTGTTTTACGACGATAAAACGCTCTTGTAAGGTTTATCTGAAATTTTCACTGTTTTACGACGGTTTGACAAATTTTAAGTGTTTTTCAATGATTTTTAGTGTTATACGACGATTTAACACTTTTTAATGGTTTTCCTATATTTTACACCGTTTTTAGACGATTTAACGCTCTTATAAGGTTGTTCTGGTATTTTCACTGTTTTACGACGATTTAACGCTCTTATAAGGTTTTTCTGGTATTTTCACTGTTTAACGACGATTTGACAAATTTGAAGGGTTTTTCAATGATTTTTAGTGCAATACGACGATTTATCACTTTTTAATGGTTTTTCTATATTTTACAGCGTTTTAAGATGATTTAACGCTCTTATAAGGTTTTTCTGGTATTTTAACTGTTTTACGTCGATTTAACGCTCTTATAAGGTTTTTCTGGAATTTTCATTGTAAGGTTTAACTGAAATTTTCACTGTTTTACGACGGTTTGACAAATTTTAAGTGTTTTTCAATGATTTTTAGTGTAATACGACGATTTATCACTTTTTAATGGTTTTTCTATATATTACAGCGTTTTAAGATGATTTAACGCTCTTATAAGGTTTTTCTGGTATTTTAACTGTTTTACGTCGATTTAACGCTCCTATAAGGTTTCTCTGGTATTTTCACTGTTTAACGACGATTTAACAATTTAACGATTTAACGATTAAACAATGGTTTTTCTATATTTAACAGCGTTTTAAGACGATTTAACGCTCTTATAAGGTTTATCTGGTATTTACACTGTTTTACGACGATTTAACGCTCTTATCAGGTTTTTCTGGTATTTTCACTGTTTTACGACGATAAAACGCTCTTATAAGGTTTTTCTGGTATGTTCACTGTTTAACGACGACTTGACGCTCTTATAAGGTTTTTCTGGTATTTTCACTGTTTTACGACGATAAAACGCTCTTGTAAGGTTTATCTGAAATTTTCACTGTTTTACGACGGTTTGACAAATTTAAAGTGTTTTTCAATGATTTTTAGTGTAATACGACGATTTATCACTTTTTAATGGTTTTTCTATATATTACAGCGTTTTAAGATGATTTAACGCTCTTATAAGGTTTTTCTGGTATTTTAACTGTTTTACGTCGATTGAACGCCCTTTTAAGGTTTTTCTGGTATGTTCACTGTTTAACGACGACTTGACGCTCTTATAAGGTTTTTCTGGTATTTTCACTGTTTTACGACGATAAAACGCTCTTGTAAGGTTTAACTGAAATTTTCACTGTTTTACGACGGTTTGACAAATTTTAAGTGTTTTTCAATGATTTTTAGTGTAATACGACGATTTATCACTTTTTAATGGTTTTTCTATATATTACAGCGTTTTAAGATGATTTAACGCTCTTATAAGGTTTTTCTGGTATTTTAACTGTTTTACGTCGATTTAACGCTCCTATAAGGTTTCTCTGGTATTTTCACTGTTTAACGACGATTTAACAATTTTTAATGGTTTTTCTATATTTAACAGCGTTTTAAGACGATTTAACGCTCTTATAAGGTTTATCTGGTATTTTCACTGTTTTACGACGATTTAACGCTCTTATCAGGGTTTTCTGGTATTTTCACTGTTTAACGACGATAAAACGCTCTTATAAGGTTTTTCTGGTATGTTCACTGTTTAACGACGACTTGACGCTCTTATAAGGTTTTTCTGGTATTTTCACTGTTTTACGACGATAAAACGCTCTTGTCAGGTTTATCTGAAATTTTCACTGTTTTACGACGGTTTGACAAATTTTAAGTGTTTTTCAATGATTTTTAGTGTTATACGACGATTTAACACTTTTTAATGGTTTTTCTATATTTTACAGCGTTTTTAGACGATTTAACGCTCTTATAAGGTTGTTCTGGTATTTTAACTGTTTTACGACGATTTAAC
Source organism: Hesperophylax consimilis (assembly GCF_061612785.1). NCBI lineage: Eukaryota > Metazoa > Arthropoda > Insecta > Trichoptera > Limnephilidae > Hesperophylax > Hesperophylax consimilis. Next base: position 6,567 of record NW_028301317.1, on the reverse strand, counting down.
GCTCTTATAAGGTTTTTCTGGTATTTTCACTGTTTAACGACGATTTGACAAATTTGAAGGGTTTTTCAATGATTTTTAGTGCAATACGACGATTTATCACTTTTTAATGGTTTTTCTATATTTTACAGCGTTTTAAGATGATTTAACGCTCTTATAAGGTTTTTCTGGTATTTTAACTGTTTTACGTCGATTTAACGCTCTTATAAGGTTTTTCTGGAATTTTCATTGTTTAACGACGACTTGACGCTCTTATAAGGTTTTTCTGGTATTTACACTGTTTTACGACGATTTAACGCTCTGATAAGGTTTTTCTGGTATTTTCACTGTTTTACGACGATAAAACGCTCTTGTAAGGTTTATCTGGTATTTTCACTGTTTTACGACGGTTTGACAAATTTTAAGGGTTTTTCAATGATTTTTAGTGTAATACGACGATTTAACACTTTTTAATGGTTTTTCTATATTTTACAGCGTTTTTAGACGATTTAACGCTCTTATAAGGTTGTTCTGGTATTCTCACTGTTTTACGACGATTTGACAAATTTTTAGGGTTTTTCAATGATTATTAGTGTAATACGACGATTTATCACTTTTTATTGGTTTTTCTATATTTTACAGCGTTTGAGGACGATTTAACGCTCTTATAAGGTTTTTCTGGTATTTTAACTGTTTTACGACGATTTAACGCTCTTATAAGGTTTTTCCTGTATTTTCACTGTTTTACGACGATTTAACGCTCGTATAAGGTTTTTCTGGCATTTTCACTGTTTTACGACGATTTGACAATTTTTTAGGGTTTTTCAATGATTTTTAGTGTAATACGACGATTTAACACTTTTTAATGGTTTTTCTATATTTTAAAGTGTTTTAAGACGATTTAACGCTCTTATAAGGTTTATCTGGTATTTTCACTGTTTTACGACGATTTGACAAATTTTTAGGGTTTTTCAATGATTATTAGTGTAATACGACGATTTATCACTTTTTAATGGTTTTTCTATATTTTACAGCGTTTTAAGACGATTTAACGCTCTTATAAGGTTTATCTGGTATTTTCACTGTTTTACGACGATTTAACGCTCTTATAAGGTTTTTCTGGTATTTTCACTGTTTTACGACGATTTGACAAATTTTTAGGGTTTTTCAATGATTATTAGTGTAATACGACGATTTATCACTTTTTAATGGTTTTTCTATATTTTACAGCTTTTTAAGATGATTTAACGCTCTTATAAGGTTTTTCTGGTATTTTCACTGTTTTACGACGATTAAACGCTCTTATAAGGTTTTTCTGGTATTTACACTGTTTTACGACGATTTGACGCTCTTATTAGGTTTTTCAGGTATTTTCACTGTTTTACGACGATTTAACGCTCTTATAAGGTTTTTCTGGTATTTTAACTGTTTTACGTCGATTTAACGCTCTTATAAGGTTTCTCTGGTATTTTCACTGTTTAACGACGATTTAAAACTTTTTAATGGTTTTTCTATATTTTACAGTGTTTTAAGACGATTTAACGCTCTTTTTAGGTTTATCTGGTATTTTCACTGTTTTACGACGATTTGACAAATTTTAAGGGGTTTTCAATGATTATTAGTGTAATACGACGATTTATCACTTTTTAATGGTTTTTCTATATTTTACAGCGTTTTAAGATGATTTAACGCTCTTATAAGGTTTTTCTGGTATTTTCACTGTTTTACGACGATTTGACAAATTTTTAGGGTTTTTCAATGATTATTAGTGCAATAAGACGATTTATCACTTTTTAATGGTTTTTCTATATTTTAGAGCGTTTTAAGATGATTTAACGCTCTTATAAGGTTTTTCTGGTATTTTAACTGTTTTACGTCGATTTAACGCTCTTATAAGGTTTTTCTGGTATTTTCACTGTTAAACGACGACTTGACGCTCTTATAAGGTTTTTCTGGTATTTACACTGTTTTACGACGATTTTACGCTCTTATAAGGTTTTTCTGGTATTTTCACTGTTTTTCGACGATTTAACGCTCTTATAAGGTTTCTCTGGTATTTTCACTCTTTCACGACGATTTGACGCTCTTATAAGGTTTTTCTTGTATTTACACTGTTTAACGACGATTTAACGCTCTTCTTAGGTTTTTCTGGTATTTTCACTGTTTTACGACGATTTGACGCTCTTCTAAGGTTTTTCTGGTATTTTCACTGTTATACGACGATTAAACGCTCGTATAAGGTTTTTGTGGTATTTTCACTGTTTTACGATAATGTGACAAATTGTAAGAGTTTTTTAATGATTTTCAGTGAAATACGACGATCAAACACTTTTAAATGGTTTTTCTATATTTTACATCGTTTTAAGATGATTTAACGCTCTTATAAGGTTTTTCTGGTATTTTAACTGTTTTACGTCGATTTAACGCTCTTATAAGGTTTTTCTGGTATGTTCACTGTTGAACGACGACTTGAGGCTCTTATAAGGTTTTTCTGGTATTTACACTGTTTTAAGACGATTTAACGCTCTTATTAGGTTTATCTGGTATTTTCACTGTTTTACGACGATTTGACAAATTTTTAGGGTTTTTCAATGATTATTAGTGTAATACGACGATTTATCACTTTTTAACGGTTTTTCTATATTTTACAGCGTTTTAAGATGATTTAACGCTCTAATAAGGTTTTTCTGGTATTTTCACTGTTTTACGACGATTTGACAATTTTTTAGGGTTTTTCAATGATTATTAGTGCAATAAGACGATTTATCATTTTTTAATGGTTTTTCTATATTTTACAGCGTTTTAAGATGATTTAACGCTCTTATAAGGTTTTTCTGGTATTTCAACTGTTTTACGTCGATTTAACGCTCTTATAGGTTTTTTCTGGTATTTTCACTGTTAAACGACGACTTGACGCTCTTATAAGGTTTTTCTGGTATTTACACTGTTTTACGACGATTTTACGCTCTTATAAGGTTTTTCTGGTATTTTCACTGTTTTACGACGATTTAACGCTCTTATAAGGTTTTTCTGGTATTTACACTGTTTTACGACGATTTGACGGTCTTTTAAGGTTTTTCTGGTATTTTCACTGTTTTACGACGATTAAACGCTCTTATAAGGTTTTTCTGGTATTTTAACTGTTTTACGTCGATTTAACGCTCTTATAAGGTTTTTCTGGTATTTTCACTGTTTAACGACGATATGACAAATATTAAGGGTTTTTCAACGATTTTTAGTTAAATACGACGATTTAACACTTTTTAATGGTTTTTCTATATTTTACAGCGTTTTAAGACAAATTAACGATCTTATAAGGTTTTTCTGGTATTTTCACTGTTTTACGACGATTTAACGCTCTTATAAGGTTTTTCTGGTATTTTCACTGTTTTACGACGATAAAACGCTCTTGTAAGGTTTAGCTGAAATTTTCACTGTTTTACGACGGTTTGACAAATTTTAAGTGTTTTTCAATGATTTTTAGTATAATACGACGATTTATCACTTTTTAATGGTTTTTCTATATATTACAGCGTTTTAAGATGATTTAACGCTCTTATAAGGTTTTTCTGGTATTTTAACTGTTTTACGTCGATTTAACGCTCTTATAAGGTTTCTCTGGTATTTTCACTGTTAAACGACGATTTAACAATTTTTAATGGTTTTTCTATATTTTACAGCGTTTTAAGTCGATTTAACGCTCTTATAAGGTTTATCTGGTATTTTCACTGTTTTACGATGATTTAACGCTCTTATAAGGTTTTTCTGGTATTTTCACTGTTTTACGACGATTTAACGCTCTTATAAGGTTTTTCATGTATTTTCGCTGTTTTACGACGATTTAACCCTAGTATAAGGTTTTTCTGGCATTTTCACTGTTTTACGACGATTTGACAATTTTTTAGGGTTTTTCAATGATTTTTAGTGTAATACGACGATTTAACACATTTTAATGGTTTTTCTATATTTTACAGTGTTTTAAGACGTATTAACGCTCTTATAAGGTTTATCTGGTATTTTCACTGTTTTACGACGATTTGACAAATTTTTAGGGTTTTCCAATGATTATTAGTGTAATACGACGATTTATCACTTTTTAATGGTTTTTCTATATTTTACAGCGGTTTAAGATGATTTAACGCTCTTTTAAGGTTTTTCTGGTATTTTCACTGTTTTACGTCGATTTAACGCTCTTATAAGGTTTCTCTGGTATTTTCACTGTTTAACGACGATTTAACAATTTTTAATGGTTTTTCTATATTTTACACTGTTTTACGACGATTTAACGCTCTTATAAGGTTTTTCTGGTATTTTCACTGTTTTACGACGATTTAACGCTCTTATAAGGTTTTTCTGGTATTTTCACTGTTTTAGGACGATTAAACGCTCGTATAAGGTTTTTGTGGTATTTTCACTGTTTTACGATATTGTGACGAATTGTAAGAGTTTTTTAATGATTTTCAGTGACATACGACGATCAAACACTTTTTAATGGTTTTTCTATATTTTACAGCGTTTGAGGACGATTTAACGCTCTTATAAGTTTCTTCTGGTATTTTCACTGTTTTACGACGATTTAACGCTCTTATAAGGTTTTTCCTGTATTTTCGCTGTTTTACGACGATTTAACCCTCGTATAAGGTTTTTCTGGCATTTTCACTGTTTTACGACGATTTGACAATTATTTAGGGTTTTTCAATGATTTTTAGTGTAATACGACGATTTAACACATTTTAATGGTTTTTCTATATTTTACAGTGTTTTATGACGATTTAACGCTCTTATAAGGTTTATCTGGTATTTTCACTGTTTTACGACGATTTGACAAATTTTTAGGGTTTTTCAATGATTATTAGTGTAATACGACGATCAAACACTTTTTAATGGTTTTTCTATATTTTACAGCGTTTGAGGACGATTTAACGCTCTTATAAGTTTCTTCTGGTATTTTCACTGTTTTACGACGATTTAACGCTCTTATAAGGTTTTTCCTGTATTTTCGCTGTTTTACGACGATTTAACCCTCGTATAAGGTTTTTCTGGCATTTTCACTGTTTTACGACGATTTGACAATTATTTAGGGTTTTTCAATGATTTTTAGTGTAATACGACGATTTAACACATTTTAATGGTTTTTCTATATTTTACAGTGTTTTATGACGATTTAACGCTCTTATAAGGTTTATCTGGTATTTTCACTGTTTTACGACGATTTGACAAATTTTTAGGGTTTTTCAATGATTATTAGTGTAATACGACGATTTATCACTTTTTAATGGTTTTTCTATATTTTACAGCGTTTTAAGATTATTTAACGCTCTTATAAGGTTTTTCTGGTATTTTAACTGTTTTACGTCGATTTAACGCTCTTATAAGGTTTTTCTGGTATTTTCACTGTTTTACGACGATAAAACGCTCTTGTAAGGTTTATCTGAAATTTTCACTGTTTTACGACGGTTTGACAAATTTAAAGTGTTTTTCAATGATTTTTAGTGTAATACGACGATTTATCACTTTTTAATGGTTTTTCTATATTTTACAGCGTTTGAGGACGATTTAACGCTCTTATAAGTTTCTTCTGGTATTTTCACTGTTTTACGACGATTTAACGCTCTTATAAGGTTTTTCCTGTATTTTCGCTGTTTTACGACGATTTAACCCTCGTATAAGGTTTTTCTGGCATTTTCACTGTTTTACGACGATTTGACAATTATTTAGGGTTTTTCAATGATTTTTAGTGTAATACGACGATTTAACACATTTTAATGGTTTTTCTATATTTTACAGTGTTTTAAGACGATTTAACGCTCTTATAAGGTTTATCTGGTATTTTCACTGTTTTACGACGATTTGACAAATTTTTAGGGTTTTTCAATGATTATTAGTGTAATACGACGATTTATCACTTTTTAATGGTTTTTCTATATTTTACAGCGTTTTAAGATGATTTAACGCTCTTATAAGGTTTTTCTGGTATTTTAACTGTTTTACGTCGATTTAACGCTCTTATAAGGTTTTTCTGGTATTTTCACTGTTTTACGACGATAAAACGCTCTTGTAAGGTTTATCTGAAATTTTCACTGTTTTACGACGGTTTGACAAATTTAAAGTGTTTTTCAATGATTTTTAGTGTAATACGACGATTTATCACTTTTTAATGGTTTTTCTATATATTACAGCGTTTAAAGATGATTTAACGCTCTTATAAGGTTTTTCTGGTATTTTAACTGTTTTACGTCGATTGAACGCCCTTATAAGGTTTTTCTGGTATGTTCACTGTTTTACGACGATAAAACGCTCTTGTAAGGTTTATCTGAAATTTTCACTGTTTTACGACGGTTTGACAAATTTAAAGTGTTTTTCAATGATTTTTAGTGTAATACGACGATTTATCACTTTTTAATGGTTTTTCTATATATTACAGCGTTTTAAGATGATTTTTTCGCTCTTATAAGGTTTTTCTGGTATTTTAACTGTTTTACGTCGATTGAACGCTTTTATAAGGTTTTTCTGGTATTTTCACTGTTTTACGACGATTAAACGCTCTTATAAGGTTTTTCTGGTATTTTCACTGTTTTACGACGATTTAAA